>NC_056523.1:321337374-321408806 GCF_019175285.1 Sceloporus undulatus
TATTTTGAAGCCATGGATGTTTGAATCTGTGGATAAAAAATCCGTGGATAAGGAGGGCTGACTGTATGATCAATTTCTGGTAGATGTGGACCATAGAGTTGCACTGGAGGACCTTGAGATTCATAGGGAGGTGTTCTCTTAGGTAAGAATAAGAGTGTTTTTTATTTGCAGTTTTACCACATTCATTGGGGTCTTTCACCCCTAATCCCAGCAAACATGGAAGGACCATTGTAGACCCAGGATAAACCAAGTTAAAACTCTGCATGCCTTGGACGCGCTTCAAATACATCTGCATCATTGGCTCCATTTTTATCTGAGTGCTGACCTGGGAGACTAACCGGATAGATGTGGTTCTGTAGTGGGGATAACAAAACTGGAATGTGTGAGATTATTCACATAGTCATGCTAAAAACAACATGTGAATGACCCCTAGAACATTTTTAGCTCTTTAAGTATTGAGCATGGTGGAATGTCCCAAAGATTAGAATCACCAAATCAGAATCTACAAAATTGTTGACTTGCCATTCAGCAATTGATTCAGTGAGTCTACACTGTTTGGGATTAGCAATTGGATTTAGGCTGGAAGTCAATACTGGGAGGAAAATCAAAATTAAATGGAAAAGGTCAGCTAGTCCTTGAGACAGTTCTGGATACATATACATGATACATTTAAATCAACTTCAGAGTGGTTTAACTAAGTGGCAGAATTAGGTAATTTTAGTGTTTGATTTAGAGAAGGCTAAATTCTTCATGAAAAGGCTATCTCACAAAACTACAAATCCCAGCATTTCATCACATTGAGCCATGACAGTTAAAGAGATGTGAAACTGCATTTACTCTGCAGCACTGATTCAGCTTTAATCTAACCTACTCTCTTCTAGTTTATAATGGAGTCAGGGGTGAACCTAGCACTACAATGACAGAAAAGGAAGGAGAAAGCTAAGTACGTACAGAGACTTCTTTGTTTGTTTTGCACCAAAAGCAGCATTTTCTGCACTGAAAATGATATTTTTATTCAGAAATATTGTTTCCTGCACAGGAAATGCTGTAATGAGGGAGTCATTCTGCACAGAAAGTGGCATAATTGGGGATTTATTCTGTTCAAAATTTGCCAATGGTTGATTTGCATAGAAAATCTAATTTTCTGTAGAGGAAACATTTTTAGGTGTAGAAATATTATTTTCTGTACAGAAAATGCTGTTTTCTGTACAAAAACACCACAGGAGAATTTTGCTCAGAATAAATCTCGAATGGGTGGTTTTCAAAGACTTGTTAAAATTTCTGATTGCTTTGTTTGAGAAGAAACTCAAAGAATTACATCCCTGATGTTATGTGTAGAAAATTATGGTAGGTGTGTTCTGTTATTTATTTATTTTTGTCATTATGTGTGTGGGGAAAATGTAATTAAAAAAAGAATTACATCTCTGATTTGAACACAACCTTTTGCTGCCTGGAGATAATAATAATTAATAATTTGTTTTATTTATATACCGCTATTCCAAAGATCATAGCGGTGAACAACAAGTAAGCTAATTAGCAAGTAAGCTAATTTGCCCCCAACAGTCTGGGTACTCATTTTAGCGACCTCGGAAGGATGCAAGCCTGAGTCGAGCTTGGGCCCTTTTGCTGGTCTTGAACTCGCAACCTTGTGGTTTCAAGTGAATGGCTGCAGTACAGGCATTTAACCACTGCGCCACCAGGGCTCCTTTTGACCCACAAAAACTAGAAACTCAGGTCTAGGCCCTGAGGTCTGGAAACCCTAGCAGACTCAGAGTTTGGATGCAAAATAACAAGGATGACAGCATTTGCCTCTTCTTTTTCTACTTAGCAGTGAAGTAAAAGAGACTTACCTTTGCCTTCTCCAAGTGGCAGGTAGAAAGAAAAGTTTATTGGACACAGCCACATCAGATTAACAAGGGATATGATTTGCAACTAAACAATTTTGCAAGGAGGCACTGGTGTTGACTGCCCCTGACCTGAAGCCTTGCTCTTAATCCTAGAATGAGTCTTTATCTTCTCCCTGCATGACAAGTTTATGAAGTTCCACCATGATCTATGCTGCAGGTAATGTTTATTTTCCAAACCATTTGGTGCTGCTTTAGCCACAATCCCTAAGATCCAGTGCAATCACTTGCTCGTCACTGTATCAGAAAACAGTTTGTGTCAAAATACTAGCCGTTTATGGAATCATCAGGTTTATTTGTTCTTTTCACCCTTCATTGTACATACTTTCCCACTTTTACTGTTGCTGCTCAGCCTAGTACAAATAAAATAACCATCCGATAATCCATTTTAAACAAACCTCCCCCCTTAACAAATGGCCTTTCCCCATTGATTTATTTGATTAATGGCTCTGATAGTCTATTGAATATAATCCTATTAATTCATATAGCTATTCAAATACTCCATAGCCAAGAGTGTCAGGCAGATACACAAAACCGAGCAAGTTCTATAACAATTTGTGTGGTGCAAAAGTAAGTGTGTGTGTGTTTGTGTACATTCATGGCATACACCTTCTCATTTTTCCCCCAATGTGTTTTTGCCCAGTACTATTTTGAACTACACTGGATATGATGGCTCAGAAATTTTGGATTTGTAGTCCAAAGAACTAACTTTTTCAAGGCATGTGGAAGAAAGTGCAAAGGCAAGTTTATTGCTGAACATAAAGAAAACAAAAGTAATGACCATGGAGGATCTACATAAATTCAACCTAGACAATGAGGAAATCGAAATAGTTAAAGATTTCCTGTACTTTGGATCAAACACTGATCAGAATAGTGACTGCAGTCCAGAAATAAGGAGAACACAGGGAATGGGAAGGACAGCTATGAAAGAACTAGAAAAGGTCCTGAAGAGTAAAGATATACAACTGAGCACTTAATTTAAATCGTCCAAGCCATTATATTTCCCATCAGCATGTACAGAAGTGAGAGCTGGACAGTGAAAGAAAATGGACAGGAAGAGAACAAACTCATTTAAGATGTGGTTGTGGAGAAGAATATAGAGGATACCATGAACAGTCAAAAAGGCAATAAATAAATACATACATACATACATACATACATACATAAAAAATGGGTCCTAGAACAAATAAGACCTGAAATCTCTCTGGAAGCTAAGATGATCAAACTAAGGCCATTGTACTTTAGCCACATCATGAGAAGTCATGACTCTTTAGAAAAGACAATTATGCTGGGAAAGGTAGAAGGCAGTAGAAAGAGAGGAAGACCACACGCTACATGGCAAGACTGAATCAGAGAGGTCATGAGCTGGAATCCACAGAGTTGCCATGAGTTAAGGTTGACCCGAGGGCAGTTAGCAACAACAACAACAACAACAACAACATCCATTTCCCCTTTCAAAAACAAAGACCTTACCCTGTGCTTCTGTAGTATACTAGTTAAGTGGCATTTGCATTACACCACCCATCTGCTGAATAGCAATATTGTGTAATCAATTGCAACCTGCTAATAAATCTTCTGTTTCTGTAAGCCCGGTGAATCAAGCAATGCACCGAAAGCACCATCCAAGAATGCACAACTGCATGTGCAACAGTTACACTTTCAAAACCCCACTTAGATAGTGGTGAACTGAAGATGGACATGGTACCATGGCTGAAAAAGTGCAAACACGTGCATAAGGAAACTAAATGTTAGGATTAAACACCACCAGAATGCCAGCCAGAAGGTTTCTCATTGATTAGAATTTATTAATTGACAACATTTTAGATCCTTACTCTTTGGTGTGGCTTGTTGGTGGGAGAGGGGGAGGTTGTTACAAATTTTCTTTTCTATTAAACATCTCATGGAAGGCCACCTGGAGCCTTTGGAAAGGATGCTGTACCTGCTGAGTTTTTGATCCAACCTGACTGGCCTCTTTGGATGTTATTTTTTCTTAAATAATTATATTTGGATGTGAGATTGACATGCCTCTTCCATTTGTACACTTAACCAGGAGATTTTGAGGCTTGTGGGGTTTATTTGTGTGGGTGTGTTTGCGTGTATGTGTGGGTTTATTTCCACACCCCACCCCACTACTGGAATGACTCGTTTGTGCTGTCATCAGCCGTCGTTTTGGTAAATGGCGAGTTAAACAGATATATCCAAGCGTAAAATCTAAAAAATGTTCCCTGTGGGCGCCCGGGGGGTGTTGTTTGAAATCAACTACATATCAATTGAGCGTCGGCGAGCAGATCCGATGATACATTCCAGTCCACAGACGCCTTATAAATTGCATTTTTTTGCTCACAATTTAGCCTCGCCTCCACTCCCCAGAGGCTCTTCAGCTGAGCACTATGATTGTGTTGGAGAAATGTTTGCTCAGCTTGAGTGTCGCTATTAGCATCGCACGGGCCGGCTTCTTTCCTGCTACCACACCCTGCCCCTCACCCTCTCCATCTCCTCCTCCATTCTCTTTCCTTTCCTTTCCTCCCATTAATGCTCTCTCTCTCCCTCCCTCCCCTTCACAAAATGCAATATGTGCCGGGTAATTTTTCTGTTCATTATCTCATTGTTTTCTGTAAGTACAAGGTTAGATTGAATTACCGCTGGCTCTATTGTCTATTTGTAATTCTCCTTCCATGCCGTGCTACTAATGAATGGGCAATTTAGTCAATTCTTTGTAACGGGTTTCTTCTGCACGTCAGCCACTTAATTACTTTGAGATTTTTTTTCCTCACTGCTGCTTTATTGCACAGAAAAAACTCCAGGCTGCGGCTGGTTCCAGGCCTGAGCTCTGAGATCGACTACAGTGCCAAGTGGAGAGAAGAGCCAGCCAGAATCCTCCATCATGCAACTTCAGGGACAATTGCAACATTTTGCAAAATATCCTTTCAGCCAGCAGTGGGAAAAGTGGCACATGGGCCACATGTGACCCCCGCAAGACTGTTTTCTTGGCCACCAAGGGATTTTTTTTTCCAATTTTTTTCCCTCCAAAATGCCATGAAATGACATTGTGTGTGTGTGTGTGTGTGTGTAGGGAATTTCCACCCCATTTGGAGCCCCCCACTGGACCCCCAGGGGTTAAAAAATTGCAAAGTTTTTTTAAAAATTTTTTTTGCCCCCAGATGACCTCTAGAAGACGTGGGAGGCATTTCCATCACACTTGTGTAAGTGAGCCCTTAGGTCAGTTTAGCCCCTGGCTATGCCTTTTTGAATGAGGAAGTTAACAAGAAATGACTTCAATTCACTTCCCATTGTTAAAAAACAAAAGACTTTTTGTGGGCCTAAAAATTACCCAGGAAGGTCCCCAAACTTGGTAAAAATACTCCTCCCTGTGTGGGTAACATTTTAGATGGGGAATTTATATCAGTATGTCAGTGGCAACAGTGAAATCTGCTCTGGGTTTAGTCCAAGCGTCAAAGGAATCCAAGGAACTAAACTCATTTGGGGGTACAGGCTGAGTCTCCTGATCCAGGATTATATAATCTGAAATATTCCAAAATCCAAAATTGTCCACAAGGGTAGCTGAGAGAATGACACATTTGCTTTCTGGTGGTTCAATATTTTGTTTCACGGAGAAAATTATTTAAAAACATTGTGTATAAAATTACCTTTAGCCAATGTGTACAAAGTACATAACAAACATAAATGAATTTCATGTTTAGATTTGGGTCCTATCTCAACAATATGCATCTGCAAATATTCCAAAATCCCAAAAAATTGACAAAATCTGTTTTATTTATTTATTTATTTTGCACTTCTCCTGGAGTGGGACCCAAAGTGGCTCACTCAAGGAAATCAATCAAAATCTACCCATGCAATTTTAAAAACAATTAAAGTTGTCATAATTAGAACAATATTATTTAAAAACATAAAACAGTTAACAAATAAATAAAACACATATGATTTTTATTTATCTCAACACTGTTTTACTTTGTTGTTGTTTTTTTACTGCTAAAGCACCATCTCCACTGGATCAATGTTAATGATAATGTCTGTTTTTATCTTTTTAAAATGTTTTTATCTTTTTTACTATGTTTTAATTGTGTGTTAGACTCATCCCTCCACTTTTGCAACCATGACTTTTGCAGCTTGTATTATTCATGGATTTTATTAATATGTTCTGTCTAGGAATATCTAGGTCTTCCAGCACAACTCTATGGTCAACTCTAACCAAAAGTCACACTGAATGACTTAGAGATTCCTAGAGAGAACATTTCACTAGGCATTTTTAGCTTCTCCAGTGCAATTCAATGTCTGGCAGATGTTGACCACAGAGTTGCACTGGAGGACCTAGAGATTCCTAGAGAGGTGTTCTCTCAGGTAAAAACATAGTAGTTTATCACATGGGGGAAATCCGATACAAAAACGGGCGTTTGACTTGGAAAAAACCCTGCAAAAGTGGGTTGATTTTCACACAATTGTTAAACTACGTTAACCCAAATAAAAAGTGGAGGGAAAGTAGACAAACGCTGCTCCTTTTTACTAGCGTAAAATCCCGAAAGTAAAAAAGAGTGGCTTTTGTTTACTTTCTGTTCAGGTTAACACAAGTTTAACAATGACGTGTGTGAAAACCAAGCCACTTTTACACGTTTTTTCTACCTTTTAAATCCTGTATTTGCATGGGATTTTCCTCATGTGATAAACTCCATAGTGTTTTTCTTATTGGTGGTTTTTCCACATTCATGGGAGTCCTGTGCCTCTAACCCCAGCGAATGTGGAGGGATGAGTGTATATGGTTTTAAACGTGCGTTCTTTGATTGGGCTGTGGTTTAACTGTTTGTTTAAACTTTGGATGAATAGTTTTTCAAAACTATAATCTGTTTCTTTATATGCTTGTAAACTGTCTTATGTAAGGAGACAGGCAGGATATATAAATTAAAATAAATAAATATGCACTGTAATAATAGATGGCTAGATTATCATTCATATGCATTGTTTGGTGTTCATAATGATTTATAGCAGCAGTGGGGAAACGCTTCTGCTGAATTTCTAGGGGAGTTGGAAGCTGTTGAGGAGGGAGTTTATGCTACTGCAAAATGGAGCCAGAATCAGACAGTATTACACCCTTTCTTTCTTTCCTTCCTTCCTTCCTTCCTTCCTTACTTAACACTTTATTACACTTAGTAAACCATAAGGCAAAACAACAATGACACAACAACAACAAAACCAACCAAAACACCCCAACTGTTATGTACATCTTACACACCTATATACAAAATTGTGAGCACTCCATATTGGAAAATAAGAGCAAACCGTATTAAAATAAACAGTGGGGTATAATTAAGTGCAAATAAGTGCATTTTAAAACCAACTTAGTAAAATGTGTTTAAAATTCATGACTAAACAGATATGATTAAAACATTTCCCCCTGCAAATATCAGTCACTAGTCTTTTAAAAAACACATATGATGCCCATAGCACATCATTTTACACTTTGCAATAGCATAGTTTTCAGTGTTCTTATTTCTTATTTTTTTTTCTTTTTAAAAAACCCACTTTAGTCTTTCAACAAAGCACAGATACATTGGGAACAAGTTTACAGTGGAGGCATTGGTGGAATCCATCTTGTTCCTGAACTGAAAAATGAAAAGAGAAAGATTAATGATCAATTAAGGCCACCTTTGCTCCCATAGACCAAGTTCTTCCGCCTTTGATTACACAGGGCTCTAGTTTCATATAGTTTATGTCATAGATACGAACAGATGCCCAATATGCTCTAAAGAATTACTCAGCTGGGACTCTTCTCTTGGGTGAATTCATACTATGGGCCGATCCACTGATGAGTTGTGCCACATGTAACCTAATCACCTTTCCCTTGAATTAATTTCAAGAGAAACTAATTGTGTGTAGTTTTTGTTTACATGGTGAAATAATATTATCGATGAACTCAAGACCCAAGGATGAGATGTTAATTTCTACCCCTTAGATACAAAGGATTTCTGAATCTTAAGAACAACAACAACAAAAAAAACCCAACCCACCCTTACTTAAAATAAGGGGGAAACCCCCAAACTCTCTTGTGTACAGTGAAAAATGCCTAATGCCACAGACTGATAGAGATGCACGCATATAGAGATATAGGTAGGCATGTCTGAGGCTCACATATTTGTTGATCCTGATCAGAAGCCTCAGCATGAATCCCATAACACAATAAGTTTGGGGAGATCAACACCACCTTTGAGATCATCTCCGCCAGCTCAGGCAGGGAGACAGCTGGCCACAGGAGCAAACAGCACATTAACAGAATCTCACCCTTGGACTGTTCTGAATGGTCTCAGCCTTGGACTGTTCTGTTCTCACTGTTCTGAGGTCCAAGATGGAAAACTGAAGTGTTCTGCAACTGGTTTTTGTAGTATATTCCATTCCTAATGTCTGATTTATGTCCATTCATCCTCTGGCACAGGGACTGACCTGTTTGCCCAATGCAGAATGTTGAAGGGCATTGCTGACTTAGTATGCCATAAATCACATTGGAGGATGAGTATGTGAAAGTCCCTTTAATGTTGTAGATGATGTTATTAGGCCCTGTGATAACATATCCTGAATAGATCTGTGAGCAGAGTTGCCATCTGGCTTTGTGGCAAGGCTTTGTATCCATGTCTACATCTGTGTCCTTTTGTAGGTAAATAACTGTTTGTAGTTTGGAGGGTATCTGTAGGCAAGTAAAACCCTGCCACAAGAGCCCTTGAAAGGGTAGCATTATTGTCCAGAATAAGGTGTAGTTTATTGATAGTTCAGACATATGTCTGAGTGGTCTCAGCTGGGAGCTGTATGTCACCACTAGTGGGTTTCTCTCATTTTCTGTTCTCAGTCTGTTTTGTAAAAGATTAGTCCTGGGTACAAGTCTTGCCTTGTTGTTGTTGTTGTTGTTGTTGTTGATATTGTTGTTGTTTACTTCATGTAGTGAGTATTGTAACTGGAGGAAAGTGCTGCAAAGGTGTTACAAGATACCTTTGCATATTTTTATAAATGTCAAAGGGCATGGCATACATTTCCTTGGTTCCTATCCCACCTCCAGGAAACAAGGCATACTGCCAAAACAAGTTCATGGCTGTTGTGATGGCAATGCTAAGTGAGAAACCATTTCCCTAGTTCATAAATACACCATCATTCCCCTGTTCTTAGCCAACCATTTTGCTTTTCTAGTAGTGCTACATTTCTCAAATTGTTTTGAGGTAATTAAGATTTGTGGGTGTCTTGTTTGCCTTCAATTTGTTTCTGACTTAAAGTGACCCTAAATTAAACTTCTCATACTCAACATGGGATTTTACTGGCCAGATTTGTTCAGAGAGGGTTTGCCCTTGCCTTCCTCTGAGGGTGATAGAGTGTGACTTGCCCAAGGTGACCCAGTGACCTTTACACAACTAACCAAGGATTTGAACTATGTTCTCCCATAGTTCTTATCCAGCACTCAAACCACTGCAACCACTAAGGCCCTTTAAGGATATTCTTCAAAACATAGATGTCTGGATGCACTGTGGATATGTTTTGGCCAGAATCCAGTTGGTGTCTTACTGATGAATAAGTTTCCCCACAAAAGTATGTGGATATATAGATATGTTTGTGTTACAGACAGCACATCCACATTTTAAGTCTAGAAAGAATACAAGTGCATGTGGTGCCACTGTGTATTCAGATACCTATGTGCATATGATGTGCCTATTCATCAGGTTGCACATGCAGAATTCAGTTTTACATTCTGCATTCGGTTGCATAACATTGCCATTCAGAGTTGTATAGCACAATCAATGCACAAATTTTGTGCTATGCAGCCCTGATGTTGGATTTAGGCCCATATAATTTGCTTGGGTGCTACTGCAATATTTTCTAGACCTAAATGTCCTAAAAGCACCAGATCCCATTTGATCCCAGAAGCTAAGCAGGGTCATCCCTGATTATTATTCAGAGAGGAGACTGTCAATGAATACCACATACTGTAGGCTCTATTTCAGAGGAAGGAACTGGTAAAAACTCCTCTGAGTATTCCTTGCCTAAGAAAACCCTATGAAATTCATAGGATTGCTATAAAGCGACAGGCAACTTGAAGGCATATAGAGGCAGACATTGCAATATTTAAATAATGACCTGCATTTCAGGTGTAATTTTCTTTGTATTGTTTTCTTTCTTTCTTTCTTTCATTCTTTGATTTGTATTCCATCTGTGTCTCAGATTTAGGTTCTGATTTTATGCATCTCTTCAAAATCCCAGTGACTTTCTTAGCTCAATAGTCAGTTTTCTGGTAAAAGCTCTCTCATAAAATTATTCCAGCAGCTTCTCCTTTAAGTACAGGAATCAACTTCACATTTATTTGTCTCCACGTATCTGGGACAGCAGTTAGGTGTCTAAATGAAGTCTACTTGATATCCCCCCTGGAACTGAAAATTCAGTTTGTCTTTGGAAATGCACGTTATTTAATACCAGTTTATATCTATTTGTCTCTCCCAAGCAGTTAATGAGAGAGCAAAGAGAGGGAGGCAAGAAACTCAGCCCAGGTAGAAAAAAGGGACTGCTGGCAACCCCCAGATTTGCTTCTCTGCCACTTTGTTATAATCCTTCATTGGAACTGACATGTTGATAGCCACAGTTTTTCTAGGAAGTGACCTTCATGTTGTCCATCGATTCCCAGTGGCTATCAAACACTCGCAATTGGAGTGACAGGCCGGGTCAGGGGTCAGTCCTTAAATAAAGCTTCTGGATTACTAAACACCTGAAGTTCAGATGAAAATGGAAATGTGCCACCTCATTTTATGTGACAGGTTACCGCTAATGACACTTTGGGAGCTCAAAACGACTCCCGCTCCTTAACTCATGTGCACATTTTCACCCTGTTTGCCTCTTTAAAAGGCTTGCTTTCCCACTCACTCCAGCTAGGATGGAGAGGGGAAATGAAGAGTCCTTGCGAGAAGAATACATCATGTCTCATACTAGCCTGCAAAGGAAGCCATGCAGCTATGACTAAGAAGAGAAATCAGCAGCAATTACAATATTTTGCTATCTGAGTGATGGATGCAATCTATTCTTCCCTTGATTAAGGATTGGGAAAAGCGCATGACTTATGCCTTTAGCCCTCATACAATAAGATTTCTTTTTTTTAAAAAAATTGCCTTCTGTGTGTTGTGTGGTATATTCTGACTACAATGAGAATGCCAGGCAATTGTGTGTTATTAAAATTCTTGTTCAAAGGGTACTTTCTATGTGCTGCTTTGGGTGTATTTCATCCAAAAGCCCCAAACCAGAAAACACAAAGTAGAATAAAAAAGAAAGAAAGAAAATACAGTCAGCCTTCTGTACCCACAGATTTTTTTATCCATGGATTCAACCATCCACAGCTTGAAATTATTCAAAAATAATATAAATTCCCAAAAGAAAACTTTGATTTTGACATTTTATATGAAGGACATCATTTCACTATGCCATTGTTTATAATAGGACTTGAACCTCCATGGATTTTGGTATCCGGGGGAGTCCTGAAACTAAACCCAGTGTATACTAAGGGCCCACTGTAAGGGGAGTGTGACCTAGGGTGTATCTACACTGTAGAAATAATTGAGTTTGACCCCTTTTTAAGTACTGTACCTCCATCCGATGGAATCCTGGAATTTGTAGTTTTACATGGTCTTTAGCTTTCTCTGCCAAAGAGTCTTGGTGCCTCACAAAACAACAAAACCAAGGATTCTCTAGGGTGAAGTCATAGCAGTGAAAGGGGTGTCAGATGGCATTATTTCTATAGTACAGGTGTGCTCCAAGATGGTAAAAAGTCTGGAAATCCTTATGAGAATGACTTCAAAAGTTGGGTATGTTTAGCTTGGAGAAGAGAAAAGTGAAAATGGCATGGTAGCTATCTTTATATCTCTGAAGGGATGCCATGTAGAAGATGAAGTAACCCTATTTTCTCCTGGTCCAGAGGATAGGAGCCAAGCCAATGAATTCAAATTTTTAGAAAGGAAACTGGCTAAACCTTAGGAGCAACTTCCTGACAGGAAGAGTTGTTTGACTGTGAATACACTACCTTGGAAGGTAGTCAGTTTTCTTTCACTAGAGGTCTTTATACAGAGGTTAGATGGCCATCTCTTAGAAATGTTTTGATGCTATATTTTTGAATTAGATCGTCCTTGAAGTGTTACAGGCCAGATTTATTTGGGTGCCTTGGAATAAATCCATGAAATACAGAGTAAAACCTGATGTAATTTACAAAGTATAGTACATAGATTATAAAATATAATGCAGAAAACTAGATGTAATTGCATGTGTTGGTGGCAGCTTAAGTCTGGGCAAAACACTTCCTCAAATGTAAACAAAATAAGGGATGGCAATGCCAGCACTTCTGGTAGCACCGTGAGATATGAGCAGATGTGACCAAGAATAACCTCCTAGCAGGTGTGATGGCTGATGTAATCTGAAGGAAGAAGTATTACAACAGCCTCCTTCAACCATTTTGAGATCCTGTCTTTTTGACACTCAACCAGTCTTCCTCTGGCTTGTTTAAGAAGCCAGGAAGGACAAGGGTCTGGTATACATGAGGTGGTTCTCATCTGTTCAAAGATCCTGTCCACATCCTTAGGATGTACAAATGGAAAAGTATCCATCAGCACTGATCATGCAGGGGCCTAGGTTACATCCACTGGACTTGTATCCATGGCTGGCACCCAAGTCAGAGTGAACCTGAGCAATTTTTTTTCTGAGAAGTGATGAGCAAGGTTTTGGCAGTGGGCTGTTGAATGACTTAAGTTCTCCTTTGGGCCAGATTGTCACAGATCCCTAACCACCCAAAAGAGCTCCAATGAATGATTCTGTGATGACACAATGGTGGCAGCTTCAAAAGTATTTTTTCCTACCCTTATTGCCCCGTGATAGGCCTTCAGGTAGTCTTTAAGCTATTTTTGGTCAGACTGAGTTTTCTGCCTCTGTCATTCTAGTTTCTCTTTCACTCATTTCATTGCTGCCAGCTCCTTAGAAAACCAGACACTGATTTAGTTCCATTCCATGAGAGAGAATGCTTAGGAGTGATCATGTCCACTCCCCTGGTCATTTCCCCATTCCAGAGATCAACCAAGACTTCAACAGAGTCTCACCTGCCCAGGCAGACGGAAACTCCACAAGACACATCAGGGAGCCATCAGGAGTCCATCTGGATCCATAGCGCCCCACCCCCCCAGGGTGGACCATCTTACTTCAGAGGCTCTGCACCCCAGCAAATCTAAACCTGACCAAGAAGTGAATTTTCTTCAACCTTCTGGAGAACATCCATTTAGGGGAAGGGTGTTCTAAATCAATAAGCACCAAATGGGTTAGTCCCAACTAGAGTAGACCCATTTAATCAATGGTTGAATGGATATTCAACACATAGATAAATCTAATTTATTAAATGGCTCTACACTAGCCAGACTAACAATATGATTTAGGCCATTAAACTTTCTTTGAATGGAAGATGTTTTAGCCTTTTGATTACTTTGACTGACCTTCTCATACAGCTTGTTTGGCAGCTTTTTAATTCCATTTTTTGAGATATCCCACTTTCTCCCTGTTGTGCTTTCTTTATTGAGATGAAATATGATCAAATCTGGAAGAATAAAAAAATAATAGAAACACCTACACTTGTGCTGATAGAACTGAGCTTTCAAACCAGCATCTTAGATTAAGGGGGAGGGGGGATTCAAATATTGAAGGAAAATGTTTTCCCTTATTCTAAGACCTTATGCCAAGTTTCAACCAGGAGCAAAGTTGCACAGCCACAGTGATAAATCAAAACTCAGTTTCTAATGAAAATGCTGACACAGGTTTAACTGTAACGAGACTCGCAGGCACCACTGTAAAGAAATTAGAGCCACAAATTCAGTATTCCCTAGACATGTCAAGTCAAATGGTTTGTTGCCAATCTTCAAAAGTACTTCTGTTTTTTCAGAAGGGTATAAACAATAAAGAGTTTTGTGGAACCTTAAAGACTAACCAATTTATTGTGGCAAAAGCCTTGGTGGAAAACAGAATCTACTTTGCCAGATACTAGTGGATTCTCTATTTCATAAAAGCTTATTCCACAATAAATCTGTTAGTCTTTAAGTTGCCACAAGGTCTTTTGTTGAGTTTCTTGAAACAGGCTAACCTCCGTGTTATCTTTATAGAAGCTGGAAAGGAATGAAAATGGTCAAGTATGAGCAAGGAAACTATAGAATGTACTGCAACAAGATGTAGTGTTCAATGCTGTCATGGATGGCAGGATCAGGGATTAGATTAATTTATGGATAACTTTACCATTCATTTCTGATATTGATAGTGATCTATAACTCTCATTTCTAACTGAGTAGTATGGTAATATGGTAGTATGTCTCTCAATTCTAGTTGGATGGGGATGTGAATGGGGACACCATTTTACTATGTCATTATATTTAATGGGACTTGAGCATACATGGATTTTGTTATCCACGGGGGATCTTGGAACCAAACCCCAGCTTATAACACTGTATAGCCTCTTCCAGTGAGTCAACTCCTTTCATTATATGTCCAAAGTATGATGGTCTTAGTTTAGTCCTTTTGGCTTCTAGGGAAAGCTCAAGCTTGATTTGCTCTTGGAGTCATTCACTTGACTTTTGGGCAGTCCATGGTATATGCAGAACTGTTCTCCAGCACCTCATTTCAAATGTATTTTCTTCCTGTCTATTTTCTACCCAGTCCAGATCTTACACCAGTACATAGAAATCAGAATTGCTTTACTTTCCCAAAAGCGTGCTGTAATTTGTGGATGTGTTTGTGCTAGGACAAGAAAGTTTTAAATAACAGACAGTGGCCCTATTGATGTAACACACCTGTGTAAATTCCCTTATACATGAGGTTGCACTTTTTTGGCCAGTGTTCAATGATCATATTGATATTCCTGCTTGCCTAAGCAGAGTTCTGCAAGTATAACCATTTCACATGCAATTTCACATTCTTGGAGGTTGTGTATCTTTCTGTCAATGCCTTGAAGGTACCACTTTATATACTGGGATTGCATAAACAGCCATTGTTCTTCCTTAGTTGCATAACATGACAATAATAAGGATGCAGACTGGCAGATTCACAGCCAGTTGCACAATGTGGTTTTTGAGCAGAATGGTGTTGTAGCACAACCACCCTTAACTATACAGATACAGATTTACACTATGGAAGCATGACATAGGATCTTAGTCCATAGGTGCTTCATTCATATAGCCAAAAACAATCCACAATCCAAAGTGTGGATGGGTGGGGGAGAGAGGGGGGGTACCATTTCTAGCAAAACAAGGTTAGTCAATAGCATGTGAGAAAACAAATGGAGCTGAAGACAGTCCCAAAGGTAATTTGCAAATCTGCTGAAATCCCGAACAAGCTTTGATTTAACCGAAGCTTGAAATGGCTTTTATTTACTGTCTATTGTGGAATAAATGACATCTCATAAACAGGCTTTATCCATTACCTCAGAATGGAGATCACTGTGTTAGGGACATTTTTATCCTCTTGATATAAAACAAGAAATGCTATTGTGTGTTATTACAAATAGAAAAATCAATGCTGAGGCACACATAGTTCTGAAATTTCATTTTCACCAAACCCCATTTCAAAAAGGAGAGAGAGAGAGAGAGAGAGAGAAACAAGCATTCTCTAATAATAGTAAAAAAGAAAAGTCTCCATAACTGGAGGGATTTGCAAAACACTGAGCAACAAAGAACAATAACAAGGAATGAATAAAGTTGCTCCATCTTGAATCCTTCAGTTGTACATTAGTCACAAACATGCATATCTTTTGGACCATTGAGCTGAGCTCCCACCAGGCACAGAAATCGAGAGTTGAAATTAGCTTCTTTCTCAAGCATTTTGTAAAATGCATTTGCACTGTCCCAGATTGTGCAGCAACATCCATAGAGGGCAATTGCCTTTTGTGGCTGAGAGGTAAATAGTCTGAGTTTCAGGAAGGTAGGTGTAGATTGATCTCCAAATAGGACACCATACACATGGCCAAAGATTGTTGTGGAAGGGAATAACACCAGTGAATTTTCTTTTCTTTTTTTCTCCTCCAGTTATATATAAAGTCAGGAAATCTTAATCCTTTTTGGCACACTATGACACTGAGTTATTTGAAGGACCACATTTTTTCCTTATTAACGTTTTGAGAAGGAGCTGGACAGCCATTTTGAGTGATGAGTGTTAGGATTATTTTTAAAACTCTGGGAGAGTGTGCTTGTTGCTGAGGGGGTGGAGCTTCTGTGAGTCACATCTGTGAGCCACATCTGTGAGCCACATCTGTGAGTTACATCTGTGAGTTACATCTGTGAGTCACTAGGGGGTGGAGCTAGCAGACTAGCTCTATATCACTCCTCCCAGAGCCTTTCCAGAGCAGTTCCTGCTACAGAGAGAAGGAGGAGAGAAGTAGCTGGGTGGCCATTTTGAGTGGTGACTGTTTGAATTTTTTAAACTCTAGGGAGAGTGTGCTTGTTGCTGAGGGGGTGGAGCTTCTGTGAGTCACATCTGTGAATCACTAGGAGGTGGAGCTAGCAGACTAGCTTTATATAACTCATCCCAGAGCCTTTCCAGGGCAGTTCTTGCCAGAGAGAGGAGGAGGAGAGAAGGAGTTGGGCAGCCATTTTGAGCCATTTTTTTTTCTTTTAACAAAAGAAATCTACAGCAGACGCTGCAGGTGAGAAGCAAACCTTGAGTCAGAACCTTACCCTTACAAGCTAGCAGCCGGGACATTCCTATAAAGTTTTATTCCCAGTAGATTGAGCTCGCTGCCAGAGACAGGTGAAAAGGCCAGGTCATCAGGGGCCTTAACGTTGGTGTTTACCAGAGGATTTTTTAAGGAGGATGCCCAGAGTCCTGTTTCAGTCATTACTAAAGACTTTGCAGTATGTACACTGAGGGAATTGCTACAGTCACCTGCAACACTTGTGGGATGTTTGCCTTCTTGCCTACAGATGTGGAGAACTTCACATGCACCAAGTGCAAGTTGGTAGCACTCTTGGAGGAGAAAGTACAGCAGCTGGAGTCCAGAGTAGCTACACTTCAGCATATTAGGGAGCAAGAGGATTTCCTGGACAGAACAGAACTAACAAACTTGGATGAGTACCACACAGAGGAAGTTGCTGGGGCAAAGAAGGTCACTTCACATACACAGGAGGCAGACAGCTGGAAGGAATGTCACACAGAGAAGTAGGCCAACAAGTGATTGTTCTGGGAGCTTGCAGCTAGAGAATTGATTCGAAGCTCTTTCCCTTATCAAGGAGGACGAGGAAGAGCAGCATGGACAGACTTCAGGGACAGAGGAGGGGAGCTTGAGAGTCCCACCCAAGGAAACAGTCGCTACTAAGCCTCGGAGGAGGCGTGTGGTCGTAGTGGGGGACTCCTTGCTCAGGGGTACAGAAGCAGTGATTTGTAGGCCTGACAAGATGTCTTGAGAGATGTGTTGTCCCTCTGGGGCAAAGATCCGTGATGTGACAGAGAGACTGAGAAGATTGACAAGAAGCTGACATGACAGAGAGGATGACAAGACTGGTCAAGCCTACTGACCAATACCCCTTCCTTTTGGTCCATGTGGAAACCAATAATACTGCAAGACATAGCCATCAGAAGGGATTACGAGGCTCTTGGTAGGAAGCTGAAAGAAATGGATGCAGAAGTTGTCATCTTGTCTCTTCTGCCAGTTGAAGGGCATGGTCCAGGAAGGGAGAGGAAAATAGCGGAAGTGAACAACTGGCTTACAGATGGTGCAGCCGAGAATGATTTGGATTCTTCTGTCATGAGCTGCGGTTCCATGAGGAGGGACTTCTGGCATGGGATGAGTTGCATCTCATACCAGTTGGAAGAAATGTTTTTGCCAACAGTCTCAAGAATGTGATCAGGAGGGCTTTATATTGAGTTTTGTGGGGGAGGGAGACAATATTAAAGAAGGCAAAAGGGCTGGAGAAAATTGTCAAACTGACATAGAGGAAACAAGACAAATAGTGCAAGGACCCAACAGTGGGAGGCAAAAAAAAAAAACACCCTTGCACAGGCAGCAGGACCCATGGTCTGCAGTGTCTCTACACTAATGCACAGAGCATGGGAAATAAGCAAGATGAACTCGAACTCCTAGTACAACAAAGCAAATATGTTATAACAGGCATCACTGAAACCTGGTGGGAAGAGTCTCAGAAGTGGCGTGTAGAAATAGAGGGGTATAACCCTTTTAAGAGAAATAGGCCAAACAGGAAAGGAGGAGGAATAGCGCTATATGTCAGAGATGTTTACACCAATGAAGAGATCCAGGACATCAATACTGGCAGCCAGGTGCAGAGCATCTGGATAAAAATTAAAGGGGAGGGAAACAACAAGGATGTTATGGAGGAAATCTACTACAGACCCCCCAGTCAGACTGAGGAATTGGATGATGCCTTTCTAGAACAGATGACCACACACTCAGAAAGATGTAGTAGTGATGGGTGGCTTCAACTACCCTGATATTTGCTGGAATTCAAACTCAGCCAAATCCTCAAGGTCTAGCAAATTCCTCACTTACCTGGAAGACAATTTCATGGTCCAAAAGGTGGAAGAGGCAACAAGGGGGTCAGCTATTTTAGATCTGATCCTAACCAACAAGGATGACTTGGTTAATAGGGTGCAAGTGGTGGGATCATTAGGTGGAAGTGACCATGTTCTCCTGGAGTTTGTAATACAGTGGAAAGGAGAAGCCAGGCATAGTCAGACACGCATCCTAGACTTTAGGAGAGCGAATTTCAGTAAACTTTGAGAAGTATTGAGGGCGATTCCATGGTCAGAAATACTAAAAGATAAAGGAGTTCAGGATGGATGGGAGTTTCTCAAAAGAGAGATACTGAAGGCACAATTTCAAACAGTTCCAGTGAGAAAGAAAAACAGGAGGTGTCTCAATAAACCAGGATGGATGACTAAGGAACTTTCAACCGAGCTAAGTTTGAAATGGAACATGTATAAGAAATGGAAAAAGGGGGAAATCACAAAAAGGGAATTCAAAGAAATAGCAGGCATGTGTAGGGGTAAAGTCAGAAAAGCTAAAGCACAGAATGAACTCACACTTGCTAGAGAGGTTAAGAACAACAAAAAGGGCCTTTTTGGATATGTCTGCAGCAAAAGGAAGAAGAAGGAAATGGTAGGGCCACTGCATGGAGAAGATGACAAAATGCTAACAGAAGACAGAGAAAAGGCAGAATTACTAAACACCTTCTTTGCCTCAGTCTTCTCAGAAAAGGCAAAGGGTGCTCAACCTGAGGATAATGTAGCAGAGGACAGATAAGGGGAATTTCAGTACAGAATAAGTAAAGAGATAGTACAAGAATATCTTGTTAATCTAAATGAATTTAAGTCCCCAGGACCAGATGAACTCCATCCAAGGGTATTAAAAGAACTGGCAAATGTAATATCGGAGCCATTGGCAATAATCTTTGAGAACTCCTGCAAAACAGGAGAGATCCCAGCAGATTGAAGGAGGGCAAACGTTGTCCTCATCTTCAAAAAGGGGAAAAAAGAGGATCCCAACAATTATCGTCCAGTTAGTCTGACATCAGTACTAGGAAAGATTCTGGAGCAGATCATTAAACAGAGAGTCTGTGAACATCTAGAAGGCAATGCCATCATCACAAAAAGTCAACATGGGTTTCAGAGAAACAAGTCATGCCAGACAAACCTAATCTCTTTCTTTGATAAAATTACCAGCTTGGTAGATGAAGGGAATGCTGTGGATATAGTATATCTTGATTTCAGTAAGGCCTTCGACAAGGTTTCCCATGACATACTTGCAAACAAGCTTGTAAAATGTGGGCTAGACAAAGGAACTGTTAAATGGATCTGTAATTGGTTGACCGGCCGAACCCAAAGGGTGCTCAACAATGGCTCCTTTTCAGCCTGGAGGGAAGTGACCCGTGGGGTCCCACAGTTCTCTGCCCTTGGCCCAGTGCTATTCAACATCTTTATCAATGACTTGGAGGACAGAATTGGGGGCATACTCATCAAATTTGCAGATGACACCAAACTAGGAGGAGTAGCTAATACCCCAGAGTACAGGATCAAGATTCAAAATGACCTGAACAGAGCTAACAAAATGAAATTCAACACAGAGAAATGTAAGGTACTGCACTTAGGGCTGAAAAATGAAATGCACAGATATAGGATGGGGGACACCTGGCTGAATGAAACTATGTGTGAAAGGGATCTAGGAGTCCAAGTAGACCACAAGTTGAACATGAGTGAACAGTGCGATGCGGCAGCTAAAAAGGCCAATGCTATTTTAGGCTGCATCAATAGAAGTATAGTGTCTAGATCAAGAGAAGTAATAGTGCCACTGTATTCTGCTTTGGTCAGGCCCCACCTAGAATATTGTGTCCAGTTCTGGGCGCCACAATTCAGAAAGGACATTGAGAAACTGGAGCGTGTCCAAAGGAGGGCGACAAAAATGGTGAAGGGTCTGGAAACCATGCCCTATGAGGAACGACTTAGGGAGCTGGGGATGTTTAGCCTGGAGAAAAGAAGGTTAAGAGGTGACATGATAACCCTGTTTAAATATTTGAAGGAATGTCATATTGAGGAGGGAGCAAGCTTGTTTTCTTCTGCTCCAGAGAACAGAACCCGGAACAATGGATGCAAGCTCCAGGAAAAGAGATTCCACCTCAACATTAGGAGGAACCTCCTGACAGTAAGGACTGTTTGACAGTGGGACACACTCCCTCATAGTGTAGTGGAGTCTCCTTCCTTGGAGGTCTTTAAACAGAGGCTGGATGGCCATCTGTCGGGGATGCTTTGATTTAGATTTCCTGCATGGCAGCGGGTTGGACTGGATGGCCCTTGCGGTCTCTTCTAACTCCACAATTCTATGATTCTATGAGATCTGCAGGGGACGGCCTTCTCTCTGTCCCACTTTATTTATTTATTTATTTATTTAGCACTGTAGATTTACACAGCACTGTACATACAAACAATAAAATCAATAAAAATGAAACCTGCCTTCTCAGGTACATCTGGTGGGAACTCAGGAGAGGGCCTTCTCAGTGGCTGCCCCAAAGCTCTGGAACTTTCTTCCACAGAGAGGTTAGACTGGAATAGACTAGAATAAGTCTTTCTGCTTTATTTTTGCAGTCAAGTAAAGACTTTTCTGTCCTGATAGGCATTTGATGTCTATATAAGGCAGTAGCATCATTAGGGGGTGCAGGGGATACACTCGGCATCAGGTGACACCTTAGAAGAGTGGTGATACCCAGTTGGGCTCTCCTCCTGCTCTGGTGGTGGTTTCCTCCTGAGAAGGAGGCTAATACTGCCATGAAGGAAAAGGGCGAGTGTTCCCTTTTGGCACTCTCACTCCCCATTAGCCCGCCCCTGGAGTGGGTGACCCCAGGGTGAAGATGCCACAGATATAAGGTCTGTTCATCCTTAACACAGCTTGTTTTTATTTATTGTGCTGGTCTCGCTCCCTCTCCTCCCCCCCTCTCTCTAATGGTTTATGTTTTAATTGGTTTAATTTTTGTCATTTAATCTTTAAAATGGCAATTAATCTTTAATCTTGCATTTAATCTGGCAATGTTCAGGCTATCCATGCTTCAAGGACAAGACAGCAACAAGAAGGAAATGGTGTTGTTTGATAGATATCACCAAAGATGCTATTACTGAATTTTTATGGCAGTGTGTGTGGTAAAATCTTTAGACACTAATAATCAACTATATATTATCTCTGGCCCGTTCCGGACGGGCGTATAGTACGTCCCCAGGACGTACTAGGGTTAGGAAGGGGTGTCACTTCCTGGCGCCCCTAACCATAGTACATTCTGGGTCCATACAAAATGGAGGTGCCCTTCAACATGGGTGCCGCCATCTTGATGTAGCGGATGCGTAGTGGATGCGTAGCGGATGCGTAGCGTCTGCACATCGCGCCCAGATGTGATGCCGCGAGTGCGCGACTAGTGCCTCATGGCATCACATCCAGGGCGCAAAAAGAAGCGCCATTTTTGGGCTTCTTTTTGCCGCGTCTGGGAACCGTGCGGTTTGGCCGCTGTGTTTCCCAGACACGGCAACTGGCAGCGCCGGCAGACCACCGCTTTTAGGCCGTCTGTAATGTGCCTAAGTTGACCAAATCTTGGCAAGAAGACTCCTTGATAAATTTGCCTTAGGGTCACCATTATCAACAAAAAGAAATTCAGTTAAGGAATACTTCTTCTACCAGCAGTTTGCCTGTACCATAGAAGCTGTTCTAGAACCTGTTTATGACAAATGGGGGAAAGATGTTTAAGTAGGATTCCAATATCTCTCAGCAAACAGAGAAATGAAGTAAAAGAAGAGGGGGAAATACCTTTGCAAATTTGAAGTCTGAAGCTGCTGCAGGCATAGCCGCCTCTCAGCAGTTTTAAGTGAAGACTTTTATATTTCCATGTAAAACTATCTGTCGAAAGGTCAGACAACATTTACAATGAAGAAAGTTTTATAGTCTGGCCTGTGCATGAGGTTGGGAGATAGTAGGAGGAAAAGATTCAATTTACCTTTTTTGGTTGAAATGTTCAGATTCCCATTTAAAAGTGTAAGACCCTTGATTATTTATTGATGTCTTTCTGTTCCTCCCTGTATGAGTCCTTACTAGGCTGTAGACTGGCCTAAAGGATTATTTGAATTAAGTTCTTTCAAAGTTGGTTTCCCCTCAGGGGACACCCAAGGAAAATGCAGCTCCACAAAAGTCTCCAACCTGCCCCCCTGCCCCCGATCAATATTCTGGATCTTTATACTATATATCTATATCTAGCAATATATTTGTCTGAAATAAAATTAAGAAAGCAGAAAGCAGCCATCAAACAAAGTGGTTTGTTTGGCATTTTCTTTTATTTACTTATATTTTCTTTTTGAAGGTGGGCACCGACAAGCACAGTGTAAGATATATTGTGGTGAAACAATTCACATTCTTGGCTTGGGACACACACTTGACTGTGCAGGAAAAAAATAGGAAGAGAATGGCTGAGATCCAGCATTAGGTTACATTTCTGTGAAAAATTCATGAGTGGTTGTTTTGCACAGGAAACCACAATTTTTGTGAAGAAAACAACATTCCTGCATAGAAATATAATTTTCTATGCAGAAAACATTGTTTTCTATACAAACCCACCACATGCAAATTTTATGCAGAGTACATCCCCAACAACAAAGATTCTAATCAGTCCAGGATTCTTCCCATCAAGGTTTCTCAACCATTGAAAAATATGTTTTCCAACCATTTTCCAAATATTTTTTACTATTCTTTCCATCCCTACTGTAGATTGATGCCATGGCTAAATGCTACCCTGTACAATCCTGCATGGCTGTTTCTCTTCCTCATCCTCTAGCAAACAGGCATGCTAATAAGTGCATGAATTAATGTAGTGATCTCCTTATTGACATACTTTCATTTTGCTTCTTCTTAACCACCATGGGAGGAAAACCCAGAAGAACTGTTAAGAGAAGAATGACTACATTTAGAAAAAGAAAACAGCTGCCATTAAAGAGAATGCATCCTAGACTAGGTAAATAGTAGCAATAGCCAAGTGATGTCATGATGAATAGTCCATTATGGGCAGATATACACCTTCCAGTCTCATTCTCCCTACTCTTTACAGGGTATTCCACCTTAAGTAACTGATAAAATATTTAAAGGCAGAAAAATACATCTTGGCATAGGAGAGATCTACATTTATAGATCACGAAGAGCAAAGCTTCTGAATATCACTTCATACCATAGCTAAATGCCCATAACCAGAATGTGCATAGATGGAGGGCAACCACTAAAGACATGAAAGGCCTAGCTAACAGTTATTGAGGGCAAGCAGATGAAAGCCATTCTGTTGTCATCAATGCTGTCTCCAAGGGTGGTGTTTCTGTGCAGTGGTTAGAATTCTGGACTATGACTCTTGGAGATGTTCAGATCTCTGTTCAGCTTTGGAAATCCTCTGGGTGACCTTTGGCAAGTTATACTCTCTCAGCCTCAATATATTTGGTATATTTTGAAAAGATACCAAAATATAATTTCCAAGAGGTGCAGTGATAGTATTTCAGTTATTTGGAAAGGTACTGCAGATAGGTTTTTTTTTTTAAATGTGCATTTTTTAAAAGAGAAAATTTGCATTAGGTCTTCACAGACAACAGTAATGAAAACATCAGTGGCCTCTAATATTGCAGAAGGATATGTTCATGACATACATGAATGAATGTAAACAGGATGCTGTGTAAATAGCAGCTCAGCATCACTCCAGATTTTCCTGGAAAACCCAGAGCAAAAGATAAGTCTTTTAAATCCAGTTTAAGGGAGGGATGGCCCAGATCCAATGCAGAACTGGCCTCATGTCATGATGACAGTCTGCAGTTGAACTATGGCTTTGGCCCTGCATCATGAAGATAGGGCACCATGAGGGTGGCAGGAAACTGATTCTTTGGTCTATGTAGACATGCCCACAACAGCTGAGTCCCTATGTCATTCTTGCTCACTGTAAATTTACATCCACATAGTTAAGTGATAGTTGCAGTGCAGTACTCTACAACATGTCAACAGTGTGCAACTGATTGTCTATCTTGGTGTGCTTGCTGTTTCTGCGCTCCATGTGAATCAGCTGGTACAGACACCGATCAGTAGCTATGCACAATACTTACGCTGGTGGAACTTCACTAATGCAACTGTGAACTCAGTATAGACATTACACCAAAAGTACAATCACATGCTTAAAGGACCATATGTCTGTGTAAAACACAAGTAGGATGTCAGCCAAAAGGTTCCTCTTGGATTAAGTGTACACAATAATTGACAAAAGTTTTGAGAACACCTACTCTTTGACACAGAGTTTTCTTGCTCTTGTAGTTACAAAATTTATTTTCTTTTTAATATTTGGTGCAAACCCACCTGGGGCTTTTGGAAAGGATCCTGAACTTACTGGGTTTTTTCATCCAATCTGACTGGCTTCTTCTAATGTTATGCTCTTAAATAATTATCTTGATGTCTGAACTTCATGTGTAAAGGAATTTACACCAATAGGATGCCAGCCATTTTTTATTTATTTTCTTCATATACAATATTCTGCCTTACTCCCACAGTGAAACCCAAGGCAGCTTCCAGAAACAGCCAATTAAAAACATTTACAATAAAAATTTAAACACAATGTTAAAATCCCCACATTAAGCTCTATAAAATCATTTCAAAGCCATATAAAAGTTAAAAACAAACAAATTACATATGTAAATTTTGTGTGTGTGTGTTCATTTCCTTAAAAAAAAGAAAAAGAAAACATATAGTCCTATTAAGGAGGTATCTCTGCATTATTTAAAACCACAGGGTTAAATGAAGCAAAAGCAAATGATTTGTCCTTGGTTAAAAGTATCAGGGTTGTCACTCATCAAGATGAAAAATTCTGGGCAATGATATTTACTTACCATCATAATTACTGACACTGATTGCATTATTTTCTTGAATCTACTATGATTGGTGTCCCTTTAATATTTAAGATACATAAGAAAAGTATATTGGAATATTTACAAGGTTAAAATTTCAGAAAGAAACAGAGAGGGCGGGAGATGAAAAAGAAATAAAGGAATCATTCCTAATGAGGTGGAAATACAGACTGGGCTGTTGATGTTCCACAAGGCAATGTTTGGAGAATACATTTTGTGTCATATATATTTAAAATGTAGTAAATTATCCCTTACTCTAGAGATCTTTTGTCTTTATCACAATATTAGATATAACATTTTTTATTCAAATAATTGTGTCAGAACATTTTTATATGGACAACACTTTTTTGTTTCTCAAAAATATATCCTGCCTCTTTTTTAAAAGGGAAAATTCAAGGCCACATGCTATCAGCTTGTAATTCAAAACAGTCATAAAAACAGTAACAATAAAACAAAAAGCCATCCCATTTGGTGCAAAAGAAGAACTAGCATGACTGGCAACCACAAGAAGAACCACTGGCAGCAATGAGACATCACCAGATTCTTCCTCTGACAGAGAAGCTTAAATGTCTCACAAAACTACAAATCCCAGGGTTCCATAGCATTGAGCCATGGCAATTAAAGTGGTGTCAAACTGGATTATTTCTGCAGTGAAGATGCAGCCAGGGTGGCCTGCACCCAAATGGCCTGCACCCAAATCTTGTGTTGAGAGTGAAGTTGAAGGCTTTCACAGCCTGCATCCGTAGTTTTTTGTGGGTTTTTTAGTTGATATGGCCATGTTCTGGAAGGGTTTATTCCGTTCCTCAGCATCTGTGGCAGGCATCTTCAGTGACATTCACAGACATAGGAAGACTTTCACATGTGATGTGGTTTTTTAATTAGATCTGAAGATGTCAGCCACAGATGCTGGCAAAACGGCAGGAATAAGCTCTTCCAGAACATGGCCACACAGCCTGAAAACCCCACAAAAAAGTTGTGTTGAGTCTCTAAGGGGAAGCAGCACATAAATCTAAATGTGTCTAATGCTGTGTAGACTTTGAGTAGTTGCTTGCATGCCTGATTTCTTTGACTATATGCACTGTGTCTTATTTGACCAGTTGCATATCCCCTTATAGTGCTGCTCTTATCTGCTGGGTTTAAATTTTATGACTTTGGTTTTGGAAGTATCAACCTTAGGCCCCATTACAGAATGAACAGAGGCCCATTGTAGACTGCAGACAGCTTGGCCAATTGGTATATGTTGGGGTGGACAAAGTGCAGAATTTCCCCAACTGTCCTCTAAGGGCTATGGAGGGCTTTTAAGCCATGTTTCGGCCCAGGAGGTACCTTTGCTTGGAACAGTAAGTGATATCCACCTATTAAAAATGTTTTTTTCAGTGCTTAAAATGACCCAGGGAGTCCTAAAAACTAAAAAAAAAGTCCCTATGTCCTCTGGAGATCATTTCGGGAATAAATTGGTTGGGGGGGATATAAAACCCTCCCAGGTCTCCTACAGAAGCAGTGTGTGCCCCTAGTATTCCAACTTGCCCTCCACAGTATATGTTTTGCATGCAGACCTCTCTGCTTGTGTCCCCATTGCTTGGATATGGGTCATTGTGCAAAGTGCAATAAAAAAGCACATCATCAGCAAAAGGCTTCCTATCTGGGAATGTCACTAACAGGATGCTGGCCTTTAATCTCCAGCCTTCATCTGGTAGTTATGAGCAACAGATTTGGGTTTGCAATACCACACTTCACCTCTTAGCAACTCTGTGAGGTGTGGTTAGGCTGAGAGATACAGACTGGGCCAAGGTCATCATAGTTGTGTGGTATAATGCCCTCTGACATTTCACAGATGAAAACCAAGATACATGCAGTGAAAACAGAGTGTGTGTTCAGAATGGCAAATTATTTATGAGGAGGACCACACAAGCTAGGATTGGCTGCAGCAGTTTGCTTTTGCCTGTGCCTACTGGGAAGGCAAGATTCTGCTCCACCTCCCCTCTCCATCCTTAAATGAGCTGAGTGCAATTTCCTTTTGGACTTTGAACTCATTTTGAGCAAATGAAGTAAGGTGAGGACAGAGAGAGAAAATGGGCCTGCACCCGCCGCTTTTTGTGCTGGATTGGGGCCAGGGCAACATCACCCGCAGCCCTGCGGCACCAATCCGGTGTTTTCTGGGCCACGGAGAAGTGGCAAAATGCCGCTTTTCCATGGCCCGGAAAGGGGTGTCCTTGGGGCTTCATGCCCCCAGACACCCCAGCCCTACAAAGGAGAAAGGGGCGGCCCCTTTCTCCTCGGGATCGTTCCTGTGGCCGTGCGGTTTCTGCAGGAACGATCTGCTGCAGGAATGATCTGCAATGTGGTAAGGGCTGTGTTGCAACCCTTATGACGTTGCTTCTTGTTGCGGATGTGCGGATGCTGCACATCATGCATGTCATCATGGCATCTCCCATGTGGGTGGGAGGCTGCCATGATTACGGCGTCCGCATGTTCTAGGGTTCCACACTGTGCAGTTGCCATGCGGACCAGAAGCCTAGAATCAACGGCAGTACGCCGCTTTGTGCCCGTCTGTATCATTCCTTTGATCTATCAACATAATCCTTTTGGCAAGAACTTATAGCATTCATTTTAGCTGCAAAACTATGCAAATATATCACCATATTTTGTGAATAACTTCACTTAAATCTCTTCTCCCTTCCATTTGTCCAAACTTTCTCATTTCCCTGTCTTCATCCTGCAAATTCTTCCCAATAGCCCTCCTGCCAATATGTCTTCTTGAATTGTTGTGGCCAGGTATAATTAACCTGGGTTAGTGAAAGCATGCTGAAGACTACGAATGAGAGGTTCTGAACCAGGGCCATAAAATTATAGAAGGCAAAAATGGAAATCACCCATGTCAACCTGTTCTTTTTCCCACCAGTACTGATAAATTATATTTTACTGAATATAAGTGCAAAGCAGTTTCATTAATGTGAAATATGAGGCCTCAGTGTGTTGACAGACTATCTCAAAAAGTGCTTGGAAAGAAATAATAGCACATACACACACATGGCAGTGAATAGGAAGTTTCTGAAGTGAGATGATAAATGGATGAAAATATTTGCTCACACTATCAACTCCATTGTAACAGTTTTCAAAGAAGTTGCCATGTCAGTCTCTTGCAACATAAAAAGGAGGAAAGGAGGGGGGAAACAGTTGTGATTTCCAAAATTCTGGATCATATTACCTTTCATCCCACTCCCACAACAGGATAAATATGCTTTATTCTTGAATGTTTATTATCACATTGTACTGCATCCAAGAAGAATATCCACAAAAGCTCATGCTAAAATAAAAACCAGTTAGTATTAAAGATGCTGCTATGTTCCTTTTTTCCTCCTTTCCCTCTCTTCCTCCTTTTTAGGTCAATATCATACTACACATTGTTATAGCACTATTATACCACTTTAACTGCTATGGTTTCCTCCTGTGGAATCCTGGGCAGGGGTAATGGGAATTGTAGTCTGGCATCTCTGCATGTTGCCAGACTAGGGGGAGTCAGTTCCTATATTTAGACAGAAACTTGGCTAATTATTTTCTTTTCTTTCTTTCTTTCTTTCTTTCTTTTTTTGCAGGAAAGTATACTTTTTTAAAATGGGCATGCTGTTCTTTTACTCAGAGCCTTACTTTTTAATTTTGCAGAAATTAAATTCTAGTTGTTTTAATAGAACAGTGTGTTTTAACACTGTTGCTATTATAATGGGGTTTTTTAAAAACAAAAAACAAAAACAAAACAAAAACCTGTAGGTTGTTTAAGAGGAAGAAACTAGCAAATCCACCTCTCAGTATTTCTTGCCTAAGAAAACCCTATGAAATTATGGGGTCACCATAAATTGACAGGCAACTTCAGAGCACGCACGTACACACACACAAACACACACACACACAGAGCTTCATTTATATACCGCTTCATACTAAGCGGTTTACAACTGTAAGCCAATTGCCCCCAACAAGCTGGGTACTCATTTTAGCGACCCCAGGAGGATGCAAGCCTGAGTCAAGCTTGAGCCCCCTTGGATACGACTGAACTCACAACTTATGGTTTTGAGTGAGTGGCTGCAGTACAGGCATTTAATCACTGTGCCACCAAGGCTCCTGTTGCTTTAATCTGTGTGCTAATTTGGGTCCCACATAAAGAGAAATACAGTTAGCCATCCACATTTGTGGCTTTGACTTTTGCAGATTTGATTATTTGTGGTTTTCATTAATATGCTCTCTCTAGGAATCTCTAGGTCCTGCCAGAAATTGACCATAGAGCCATTCTGGAGAATCTAGATGTTCCTAGAGAAAACACTTCTGTAGGCATTTATAAGTCCTCCAGCATGATTCTGTGATCAACTTCTGCAGATGTTGATCATAGACCTACACTGGAGTGCCTGGAGATTCCTAGAGAGGTGATCTCCTAGATCTGTGGTGAACCTATGGCACGTGTGCCCTCTGTGGCACACAAAGCCATTTCTAAGGACACATGGAGAGATGGGAGAGGGGGGGGAGGAGGAGGAACAGGTCTATTCCTCCTCTTTTTCCTGCCCTCCCTGGCCTTCAGCTACCTTCCTGGGGACAGCTAAAGGCATGGGAGGACAGGGGAAAGAAGAGGAACAGGCGCACACCAGTCCCACCCCCGGAGAGCAGAGGTCCCACCCCCAGGGAAGACCTGACCCCCAACACCCGGTGCAGGAATGCCTTTACTTTTGTGCACTTGGGCTGTAAAAGGTTCACCGTCACTGTCCTAGGTAAAAAGAATAGTGTTTTTTATATTTACAGTTTTCCCACATTCGCAATAGTCATTCACCCCTAACCCCAGCGAATGTGGAGGGACCATTGAATAAGATATGAATAAAATTATATATATCAGTCATACTGACTGCAACTCTGCATTCTCAGACATAATAAGTGAAATCCTTCAACAAGAGGTGCATGCATGTGTGTACACCTGAAACAAAAGCATAGCATGTGATTGTGGATTGAACTGCACCCAAGTGGTGTGGTGATATGCCTTCATCTGTTTTCACAGAATCATAGAATCATCAAGTCAGAAGAGACTGCAAGGGTCACCTAGACCAGCCCCTCACCATGCTGGCTATAGCTAACGCATTTCCAAGAGATGGTAATCCAATCTTCTTTAAAAGGCTCCTCTCTTAAAAGCGATCACACTCCCAGGCAGTCTATTCCATTGTCAAACAGCTTTTAACATCAAGACATTCTCCCTAATGTTTTACGTGGAATCTCTTTTCTTCTAATTTGAATCCATTGGTTCATGTGCTAGCCTCTGGAGCCATAGAAAACAAGTTTACTCCATCTTTGACATGACATCCTTTCAAATATTGAAAGAGCTCAGTCTAATTCTCCAAGCTAAACATATTCAGCTCTTTAAGTGTTCCACCTAGGGCTTGGTTTCCATCCTTCCCCCCACTGTATTATAAATATCTTCTGTTCAAATTTTAATTTAATTTAATTTAATTTAATGTTATCTGGTCATCAACTGAAATAAAGTTCCATTCATTTACTCACTTCTTTGCCACCTCATTGATGGTGACCAAACCATACCAATATCACAGAGGAAATAACTCAGCACCTCTGTGAAGGGTACATTTCTGGTTAACTATGGGTACATCTCCACTATAGAAATAATGCAATTTGACACCACTTTTGAAGTTCTATAGCTCCATTCCATGGAATCCTGGGATTTTCAGTTTTACAAGGTCTTTAGCCTTCTCTGCCAAAGCATGCTCGTGCCTCAAAAAACTACAAATCCCAGGATTCAGGAGGATGGAGCCAAGGTAGTTAAAATGATGTCAAACTGCATTGTTTCTATGGTGTAGATGTACCTCTATGATATGGTCAGCTAAGGCTGTGAGGTTACTACTACTGGGTTTTCTTTCCCTATCTTGTATTGTATAGTGTGGAAGATCGAGAACCACTCATGAAGAACCACCATCTCGGTTATAATCACTTATAATTAGCATTATGGTGGAACGTATCCTTTCTGTCCTGGTGCATTTGAGCATGGGAGAGAGTCTTCTTGGTGGCTGCTTCTAAATTGTGAAGCTTCCTCCATAGGAGATTCAATTGGTCCCTTCTTTGCTCTCTTTCTGCCAGCAGGTAAAGATCTTTTTATTATTTAGGCAGGGCTTTGGTTCTCAGGTTCATTGGCAGTTCTTTAAATGGAGGAGTTTATCAGACAAGGGGAATTGGAAGTATAATCCAATGGCAATCTGAATGCAATCATAGGGTTTAATGTTATTGTGTGATAACCCACTACACACAAATTTGGGCAATGGGAAGTCAGTCCGAACTCAATCATGTGGTTTCACGTTATTACGTGATAGACTGCCACATGTAAATTCAGGCAATGGCATGGTATTTTCGGGCAATGAGGAGCCAGTTCAAATGCAATGTGTATTCACGTAATTGTGCGAAACTAGCAACTTTAAGTGAATGCGTTCTGGCCCCACTTTCTTTTCATTCGAATTTAGGAGAAATTTCTCCCGTTTGATAAACTCCGGAGTGTCTTCTGCTTCTGTCCAATGTTCTAATGTATGTTTGAGAGCCATAGTGCTGTAGGGGTTTTAGCACTGGACTATGACTGTGGAGACCAGGGTTCAAATCCCCAGGGTTCAAATCATCCAACTGTCTTTGATTGAACAGGGTTCAAATCACCCAACCTTGGGCAAGTGGCACTCACTCAGTCTGCATCTGCATTGCAGAATTAATGCAGTTTGACACCACTTTAACTGGCATGGCTCAATGATATGGTATTTTGGGATTTGTAGTCATGTGAGATATTTAGCCTTCTTGGACAGAGAGGTTTGGTGCTACAACAAACTACAAATCCAAGAATTCCATAGCATTGGGCCATGGCAGTTAAAGTGGTGTCAAACTGGTTAATTTTTGCAGTGCATTTTAAAAACCTTCTGTATCAAGACTTGGAGCTGGCAGAGTAGCCTGTGGACTTCAGCACAACTATCAACATCGCTTGTATTACAGTTAATGTCTATTCCAAGTTGTAAATCCAAGTTGTCAAAGACAGAGATTGGGAGAGGATTCAGAGAGTTAATTAGTTAGAGTCAGTAAGGAGTTAGAGGTCAGTTAAGTTATCTCTAACTTTATGTTGAACTTTGGTTTAATAATTTAATAATATATTAATTGTATTACACACTTGTCCCTCTGAGAACACTACATAAGGGTTATTGGAATGTTAGAGTTCAGACACATGGTTATTCACGATGGTGGTGAACAGTTGTGAGATTGGACAAATGAAGTCTTCCCAAAGACGTTAGACTGGCACTCACCCTGCTTTCTTTCCATTGGCTGCATCAGCCCTGCAGAAATAATCCAGTTGGACACCACTTTAATTGCCAAGGCTCAATGGTATAGAATCCTGGGAATTGTAATTTGTTGTGGCAGCAGAGCTCTCTGACAGAGATGGCTAAATATCTCACAAAACTGTAGTTCCCAGAATTCCACAGCATTGAGCTATGGCACTTAAAGTGGTGTCAGACTGGATTATTTCTGCAGTGCAGATACAGCCACAGACAGGCAAAGATTTTGCTGTTTCAAGAGGCCTGTAAGGACTGATCATACAAGGTCTATCTCACCTAAATAATGTGATGGATTTCCTATTTGCTATCTCTGAGTGCTTTTTTAAAATTGTTTATAATTGGTTTGATAATTTAATCACTTTTTAAACTTGTATATTTTGTAAATTTTAAACAATTAAAAAAACGGTTATAATTCATCTTTAGTCCTGAACTGGGAAAACGACAGGCTATGAATAAACATAACAAATCAACCAATAGCTTTATACTGGTTGAGTCTCCTTTATCTGAAATGATTGGGAACAGAGATGTTTTGAGTTTTGGATTGTTTTTAGATGTTGGAATACCTATGTTTGAAAATGCCCTGGGTGACCTTAGGCAAGTCACATACTCTCAGCCTCAGGGGAAGGCAGTGGCAAACCTCCTCTGAAGAAACTTGTCAAGAAAACTCTATGATAGGTTTGCCTTAGGGTTGCCATAGGTCAGAAATAACTTAAAGGAAACAACACACATGTTTGCATATACGTATAAACAATGAAATATCTTGAAGATGGGGCGCACATCTAAACATGAAATTTATTTATTTTTCTTATATGCATAGCCTGGATGTAATTTTGGATGATATTTTAAAAATAATTTTGTGCTTAAAACAGGTTGTGTACATTGAACCATCAGAAAGGAAAGATGTCACCAGTGATATACTAGGGTTGGTCTCACCCTACACGATACGGAATCCTTAGTAATATTTTTGTACTAATGTTCCTTGTAAATCCTAATTCCCAGATATCACTGACTGTAATGGCAACAGTTGTAACATAAACAACTAGCAAAATTAAAATGACATCTTTAAATTGCAATAACATACCTGAGCATGAGCTCTAGCATTTTAAAATGATGTTAGGAAACAAATACCACAGCCCATTTTTGCCAAAAGGCAGGCTAAAATTGGAGAGCAGTAGTGTCACCCCCATTTATGGAGGTCTACACCCCCACACCCCTTATTGATGCCCACAGATGCCACTATCTCAGCCATCCATTGGAACGTTTTGGATTTCGGAATTCTGGATAAGGGAGACAACCTGTAGTATAATAAAATCACAATATATTTCTATATATTATAAATTGCTTTAGCTGTATTGTTCTTTATCCTAATAGGGAAGGCTATTAAATAAATAAATAAACAAGTTTAACAAAAGTTTGGCATTTCTTATATCATTGTTTTTGTTACTGAGTCTAAATTTATGAAGGGGAAAAAACGGATTCAGGAAGGAAAGGTTGCATCTACCAGACCTCAGAAAGCAAATACTAATTCAGCAGTCTAGTCACTCTGTCAAACATTTAGTGTATCAGGGTTGATTGTTCCCTGGTAGGTATAGGTCTGGGTATATCCGCCAGGCCTTTTGTCATGTTAACTGCTACCGATCAATGGATTGAGGTCAGGACTTCTGATGTAGGTGGAAGCTTAGAGGGAAAAAAGTCTCAAAGATTCATTTTTTCTCGTCTGGTAACACTCGGGTCACTTATTTTTTCTCAGTTAGCCTCTGCTGTTCTAAAGTGGATATTGATCAGTGCTTTAATGCAAAGCTGTCAAATTAATTTTGCAGAGCTGGGATATGACTGGCCTAAAACAGCTTCTCCATCTGTTCTCTGCTACAAACCTATGAATTTTAATCATGACCAGAATGGGCTGTTGGCTTTTTTTTGTTCGAAACTTGAATAGGAAAGGTTTAAACTGTAAATGCCATGGAATGGTGCTGTTTTGTTCTTTTCAGAGGCTCATGTGGCTGAGGTCAAAGAAATTATTATGTCGGCGTATTTTTGTCAGATGCTTGGAATCTTTTCTGGTATTTTTCCCCCATTCCCTCATTCATTTCTCTGCCCCCCCCCCTTTTCTTTTTTTTGGGTGTGGCCCCCCCCCCCCCCCCCCCCCGCTCTTAGACCAAAGGCATGTTATTAAACATTTGGAGGCCAATCAGAGCCCAGAAGCCCATCATATCTAATGCATCGGCATTAATGTTCAATTTTCCTTTCTAGGGTCCCCAAATGATCTTACTGTTCCTGAGAACTTTATCTCATGAAGAACAGGCAGTCAGTACTCCTAAAGTAGATGAGGGAACATGGAGTCCTCTACCCTCACACAATAAACTCACTTGAACCCATGGTACAAATGAAAGAGGCTTCAGATGTTCTTGATGTCTCATAATATCACCATTTATGTGGTGTATTGATCTAAAGCACGTGATCTACACAGTTCCTGTTCAGTTTAGGTTTAAAGGATATATTAAAAATAGACTAAGGACTCAACAGGCACCACAACTGTCTATTAACTGCAAACATAACTAGGCTGGGGACAGTCATTATTGCACAGCTCTTCCAAATTGTTATGGTACTGCTTCTGCCCTGACTTCCATCTTCTGCATGCTAGCCTCCATAACTCCACCTCCCTGCCCTATGCACTTCCCAGCATGCCTTTCGGTCTATATTTGTATTTATATTTATATGTAGGGCAATTGCGTGATTATGGCAATCCATTAAGTAAAAAAAAAGGAAAATAAAATAAATTGCAAAACAAGAAAGAAAGACTACTTGGGAACAGGAACGGGGAGAGGAGAGAGAGAGAGAAGAGGAATAAATAAATAAATAAATAACTTTCTAGTACGATCATATTTCAGTGTATTGCATTATATTATTATTATTATTATTATTATTATCATTATTATTTATATCGAATTGTAGATTTGCACACTTGAATTACTTTAGCTGTACAATTCCTTATCCTATTATTGCAGTATATTAAATAAATAAATAGATATGTTTAACAAAGGTTTGGCATTTCTTATATCACTGTTTTTGTTACTGAGTTTCTTGTATCATCATTTTTATTATGGGGCCTAAATGTGTACTGAGTCTAACAGAGCTATCCATGGTGCTGATCCTGTTTGGAGGTCTGGCATCATCAAACCTTAGGGGCAGCTCCTTTAAACCCTTGTAATCCTGAACAGATTTACCACCCTCTTGACATGGGAGCCTTCATTTGAACTACTAGCATGCATTATTGTCATGAACCTCCATGGATTCTTTAGTCAATTTTATCAGAAGCAAGAAATATAGCCTGTGTCGGTAGGCTTGGTAGCACGTCTGTGCTCCAACTGAGGCTACACTGCAGTCATTTGATGAAGTGGGCTAGAGCCTGTAAAAGTGTACAGTGGTACCCCGGGATACGAAATACCCACGTTACGAAATTTCCGGGATACGAAAAAATCCCATAGGAAATAACTGTTCCGGGTTACGAAGGTTATTTCGGGTTACGAAGAAAATTTTGGTGCTTTTCGGCGCTTTTTCGCACGAAATCGCGGCTTTTCCCCATTAGCGCCTATGGCATTTCGGCTTGCGAATGCTTTTCGGGTTACGAAAGCGGCGGCGGAACGAATTAATTTCGTAACCTGAGGCACCACTGTATGCCAAATAAAATGTATCTATCTTTTTGGTGCCACTAAGCCCTTTGTTGTTTTTGCTGCACAGTTTAACAGAACTACTTGACATCTTTTGGATGTAATCCTTTGATCAACCCCATTTTCCCAACTTCATCTGATCAAGCTATGTAAGTGTGGCCACAACATGATGGTAGAAGACATTGGAGGCACTAATAGAAATATACTGTACCTGTGAAAACATATGATGAAAACAGGCAACCCACTTTTGATCTTCTGTTTTGGGCATAAGCTTTCATAGATATGAATGGTGTGTCGCTTCTGTGGAATGGTAGTCTCTCTATCAAGCCAACATACACATACTCTCCTGCCTTTGTTCCCCCAGTCACCATAATTAAAACTGAACTTATCACTTTGTCATATCCACAAGTTTTGCATTTCTGCTTGCTTTTCCCACATATGGCTTGTCTATATAGGTTTGTCTCTAGACCCTCCAATCTATGTATCTGAGGAAGAAGACTCAAATCTACGAAAGTTCATGCTCCCAGCTTCTTTCTTTCAGTTGGTCTCAAAAGTGCTACAGGATCCTTTCACATAATATATAACCTGTTTTTTAAGATGTGAGCAGTCCATAAAAGCTGGCAGTAAGTTATATTTCTTACCAGAGTTGACTGGTGTCTCCCATGTCAATGGGGTCTGTGAATTTGCTCCATGTTTTAGTCTGAAATTTAAATGAAATATCCCTAACACAGGTTCAAGATCTTGAATAGCTCTTTCAAAAATTAGACTAAATTCAAGCAGATTCACACCTCACTGACACGGGAGAAACCAGCCACCAGTGCTTATTAGGCTTTAGGTTCCCAAAAAATAACTTCTCCAGAATTTGTACTTAGATGACACCTGGACTAAAAGCAGTATGTTTGAAAAAGGATCTAGGGGTCTTAGCAGACCACAAGCTGAACACAAGTCAACATTGTGATGCGGTGGCCAAAAAGTGAATGCAATTCTATTACACATCAATAGAAGTGTAGTGTCATGAGCAAGGGAAGTAGTAGTGACATTCCACACAGCTTTGGACAGACCTCACCATAATATTGTCTCCAGTTCTGGGCGCCACAGTTTAGAAATGATATCATGTGCCAGAGATGATCCAGAAACAAGCCTTATGAGGAATGACATAGGGACCTGGTTATGTTTAATTTAGAGAAAATAATATTGAGAGGTGATATGATAGCCATATTTAAATACCTGAAGGGATTGAGCAAGCTTGTTTTCTGATGCTTCACAGACTGGGACACAAACCAAATGGATTCAAATGACAAAAAGAGAGATTCCCCCTAAACATTAGGAAGAACTTCTTGATTTGGTTGCTGGGGGGCCAGGGAACTTCTAGGTTACCACAAAGAGGGTCTCTTGAACTGAAACAACACTCTTAAATCAATCCAAGTAGAAGACAAAAGAGGGAGGAAAGCTGGAGTTACAAAAAGAGAACAAAGTGAGACCATAAAAAAAAAATCAATAACCGTTCCCTATAAAATAAATTGAGATTTGTGAAAGTCACTTCCCCTTGACGTCAGATGCACCAATTCATTGAATTCATTTAAAGCCAAGTAAAAACTTAGCCTCTGTTTTGTTGTCTGTCTCTTTTGAAACATACTAACTTAGAAAAGTTGGATTGCTAATTATTTCCTCCACAGCACACAAGTAGGAACACTATGCATGTAAGTGGTAGCTGTTGAGACCTTCAGCTAGAACTGTATCTATGGGTGGCAAGCAGGTCATGGCAGCAAACTGGCATGAGACAGGATCCTTTGAACAAGCCAGAGATGATGGGCAAGTCATTTTTTCCCCAGGGCTAAAAACCAAAGCAAAAAGAATCCAGAATATTCTGATTTAGCCCAGAAAATGCTCACCTTCAGCCCTGCATATAAACGCCCCAATGCCAGAATGGTTCTAAAGGCATGATCTATCGTAACCCTAACCCTAAAGCTGTATATAAATGCACTGGTGCACATCCGCATTTAAAAAGGATGGAGCTGCCGTACCCAAGCGGTCAGGGTAGCAATGAAAAAAGTGAAAGTGTGACACCTCCAATGGATGTAATTACAACATACACAAAACAGACAGTCCAAGAGGAGGCATGGGTGAAGGGGAGGTGAAGGGGGCATGTAGGGAGGGTCTCCATGATTGTGCTTTCCTAGTGTTTTACTGGGTACACCAATGCCCTGCCCCAGTGGAGGATTGCAGGTGTGACTGTGTGGCCAATCAAAGGGGCAGCCATTAGTGGGATGGCATCAAGCCAGCAGGCAGTGGTGTGTTTGTGTGATGGTGCACATGGATGGTGGGGAGGCGACAAAAAAAATTACCCAGCGACACAGCTTGATGCTGTGTCATGCGGTTGGGCCATGTGCATTTGGTCCACCTTGGGAGCAGCCTGTGCAATCAGCAGGGTTTTGAAGCACTTTTGGAAAAAGCAGGTTCTATCGCTTTTTCCTGCCCGTCTGTTCTGTCCCCTAGTTATGGATGTGTAAAGATACTCACCAGTGACTGGGATCTCAGACGATGTAGGTAAATGTATTTGCAAATTTGTATTTAATCACTGGGGTCTCTAAAAACCAGTTTTGCCTCAATCCAAATGTCAGGATTGTTTTTGTACATAGCAGAGATGTTTTCACTCATGAACCATTTAAATGAGAAAATGGACACCCTGCAATAATTTCTTTAAAAATGGCTTGGACATGACTGAGAACTATGGATTGAAAATTCTTCTAGTCTCATTTTCCCTGCATTTTACAAAATCCCACTGGCATTCTTATCCTGTCTCAGTTCCCTATCAGCTTCTGAAGCATTCTTCTACACCTTGGTCAGAAATTCATGAATATTTTTCTGCATATTTCTGTTTTAAAATGTATGCATTTCTGTATGGATTTTTACTAACTCATGCATTTTAATGTATTTCCTTATGAATTAAACCATGGTTATATACACTGCACCCCCTCAAAAAACCACACACACTTTTAGTTGTGCATATATATTTTTAGATAGATGGGTAAATGTATGTGTTCTTTTCCTTCACGGAAATGCATGGCAGTCTGTAGAAATGAATTTCTGTGTCAAGAAACATGCCAACTTTCTGTCAGTCTCAGAAGGAGGTCTGAAACTGATATTTTTGGTTGTTGTTGTTGTTGTTGTGTGCCTGCAGGTCATTCCCAACTTATGACAGCCTATAACCCTATGGTGAAACTATTAATGGGTTTTGTTTTTGGGGTTTTGGGGTTTTTAATATTTTTGTGGGTTTTTCGAGCTATGTGGCCATGTTCTAGCAGAGTTTCTTTCTGACGTTTCGCCAGCATCTGTGGCTGGCATCTTCAGAGAATGCCAGCCACAGATGCTGGAAAACGTCAGAAAGAAATTCTGCTAGAACATAGTCACATAGCCCAAAAAACCCACAAAAACCTATGGATGCCAGCCATGAAAGCCTTCAACTTTACTTTGGCGTTTTTGGCAAGAGTTGTTCAGAGGAGGTTTATCATTACTTTCCCCTGAGGCTGAGAGCATGTGTCTTGCCCATGGTCACCCAGTGGGTTTCATGGCCAAGCTGGGAACTGAACCCTGGTCTCCAGAGTTCTAGTCCAGCACTAAAACCACTATGCCACACTGGCTCTCTGATGTTTTTGTAGGGAAATGGACATCCAAATCAATTTCATTTTCTACCTATTAGGGGGTAAAGTCAGAACGAGAGAACAAATCAGGAGGCAGGACCAAAGGACAACCAAACCATACCATCCAGCTGATCTGATTTGGCAGGGACAGTCTTGAGTAATTCTCTCTCCTCCAACTTTTCAATTGCATTTAAAATGTCCAGGTTTGTCTCTCCTCTCACTTCTGCCTTTGTCTTCTGATTACTTCAATTTCACAAACTGAATTGAAAGTGCAAAAGTAGTTTGCACTCAACTAAGAATAAAGAGGGGGAGGCAGAACTTTGCCCTTTCCACTAGACTCAAGAAAAATCAAATGGCTGCAGCCTATCCTAGCTTATGCGTTGTTCCTCATCAGTTACTTTTGTCATAGATTAGAATCATAGGTCCGGTCCAGGCGGGCCCTTTAGCACATCCTGGCGACATGCTAGGGTTGTCTTGGGGAACTGTTTCCAGACGCCCCGCAACCCTAGCATGTCACCAGGACGTCATTGCTGCACGGCGCTGTATACACAGTGCGCACAGCTGTGATGTCACTGCTGTGCACCATCCAGATGGACTTGCACAGCAGTTTGTGGTGGCACTAAAAGGAGCTGCTTTTCAGCGCTCCTTTGTTTTCCACGTAGCCGCACCATACAATTTGGTTGCTGTGGCGCAGCTCTGTGGAAAAGGAGGCGGCTCCTGGCCGCCTCTTTCTGGCAGTCCTTACCCTGCCATAGAATCATAGAATCATTTATCTCAAGGACCATCAAGTTCAATCCCCTGCCATGCAGGAAGACACAATCAAAGCACTCCCAATAGATGGCCATCCAGACTCTGTTTAAAAACCTCCAAAGAAAGAGACTACACCACACTCCACATCTTGACCACACTCTAATGATGTTGTTTGGCTAACTTGAGTCCCATGCACTGTAACTTACACAGGTGGGTGGGTGGAGAGCAACCTTTCTTACTCTATCTAAAGTGGTAAAACATGTTTGATCAGTCCTGCCCATTGCCATCATTCCATATTTCCCTTTACCTGTTTGTTATCTCCTGTCAGCCACCTCCTTCCCACAGACTATGCATGAGATTGCATGTATTGCTGTATATTCCAGGAGGCATGTGTTTTAGGACTTTATCACACCAGCCTGATGTCTCATCAACCATCATTCTAATTTAAGAAGGGAAGCATGCTAGTTTGGCATTATTTCTTATCACACTTTCCTCCACAATAACTTTTTGGCAATCCACAGTTGTATGATCTGTTTTCCGCACTGCTGAACGGAAAGAAGGGTGGAAGTGAGTAACCGCAGCTGCCAACTGCATCCTGAAGTGGGATACTGTGCAAATTTGCACACAGTAGCTGACTTTAGGAAGGTATTGACAGTTGTGATTGCTGCTTCTCCCTGCTCTAGAGGCATGAGGCTGCTGTGTTGCTTTTTTGGAGGGGAGGCAATCTATCACAGCCACCAACCACCTCCTGAAGCTGCCTGCTGAGTGAATGTGCACACAACAGCCAGCTTCAGGAAGCAGTTGGCAGCTGTGATCACTACAAGGGGGAGATTGGGATTGGGGAAGAGGAGCAGAAACATGCCTACTGATACCACATGGCTGCCTGATAAGCAAAATGGCAGTGGAAGGGACCTATCGCACAAAGGCAGTAATTGAATAGTAGCAAGACTGAGAGCTTATGGATGGGCTTTGCCCATCAATGAAAAGGTGCACAGCAATAACAAATGAAATGCAAGGCAGCATCAGGAGGAACACAACAACATGTGATAAGTACAAGCCAAAGACTATTGTCATGTTAAAATGCCACTTTTATAGCCTCGTGTGATAAAAGTCCTTAGTGTACATACCACCTTGCCAGGGATCTCCAGTTAGGGTTAAGAAAGAATCCTGTCTGAAACCTTGAGGAACCACTCCAGCATTGTCAATACAGAGCAAGATGGATCAGTATAACGTACAATCCTATGTTTATATTAGTTGGACTAGAGAAACATAGGAAACTGAATAAGGCCATTGGTCTGTCCAGCTAAGTATTGCCAATTCTGGCTGGCTACAGCTTTTTGGGTTCTCATGAAGGCTTTTGTCCTAGCTCTAATTGGATATTCCTGATTTTTCCTAGTTGTCTTCCCTTCAACTATTAACCATGTTCAACCATGCTTAACATATAAAATCAGATGAGATAGATGTGTTCAGTGTGATAGGATGGTCTACAGATGACATGTTTAGCTTTTTTTTTAATTTTATTTTTTGCAAAGGCACTTGTCCGAGTAATAAAAGACGTCTCTTTTTCATAGCACGATATTTTTATCACTGACACATCTCCTATTAACCTGCTTCCTTTTGTGATGCTTTATTTAAAGGTAAATATGGGCTTAATTTGTAAATCTGATCTCTGAGTCATGCATCTCTGAGAAAACCTTGTTTTCAGAGGAGAGATGTGTTAATCGCTAGGGATTCACATTTGCCTTCACATCTAACCTCTCCCTATGTTCCTACAACAGGTGTGTACAGCTGCACAATGCAGTAACAAAACCTGGGCATCCTGGCAGCTGCATTTAGTAGCAACTACAGCAGAAAAATGATAGATGTCAAGGTGGCAGGTCAAGGGACGGGCTTTGCTGTCCTACAGTTTAATTGAATGACATGGATTTTGTCTGTTCCGACAAGACATCTGGCTCATGATGTGCTCCTAGCACAACAGAAGCCATTACAAAGCATTGGGAAAAAGGGTTCCAGTCCACAAGGAACTGGCATTCTTTACTGGCTGGCCGTTTAATGATCTCCAAATGGATATAAATGTCCAAGAGAAAGAAAGAAGAGAACAAGGGCAGAGTGTGGAGTCACAAGGGGGTAGATAAATCAGGTGGCAGTGATGCTATGTTTCTCTGTAGAGGTTAACTCCAGCTTTTCCAGCTCAGTCATTCTGTGGCTGAGAGCAGATTCTCAGTTTGACCTCCTCAAATTGAATGTTCACTTTAGCCTAGATTTGCAAAGCTATTTGTTAATGCTTGCATACAGGGGCTGTTTTCTCCAGGGTTTTAAAGAAAAAACTCATTTCAATGTAAAATTCACCGCATCAAATTGAAATTTATTTTGAGAAGAGTTAACGTTCCTGATTTTCAAGCCCGCACAATCACGTCTATGTCAGATGGTAATTACACGTTTTTTTGTGCATCAGCTGCCTTGCACAGAGCAGGGGAGAATGGAAGATAATCTTGTTCTATTGAACTATTGAAAGTTCTTTTGTGCTCTTTGTCCAGGGAGATTCTGAGCAGTAAAAGAAAAGAAGGCTACATTTCAATCCATCTATTGCCGCAAACAAACAAAAAACAACAACACACATTTCTTTTTTTTAAAACCATTTGTATTCTTGGATAAAAATCTAGTGCTTTTTTTTTTTTTTTGCAGACCTTCAATCTTATGTTTTATTGAAAAGTGTCATTATATGAACAAGCAACCCTGCAGAAATGTTTTAATAAGTAATCTTATTAGAATCATTACCCTGATGCTCACAGGATCTGGACAAGTATTAAAAGTGCATCCAACAGGTAGATGGAGTTCCTTCTTTCCTTCCTTCCTGATTTGGGGCTTCACAGAGCTGTTATTCTAGGCCCTTGGTTGCCTTCAAAGGCAGTCAGAGGTTTCCATGTTAGGTGGGCAGAGAATGCACTCTAGGACTGCATCTGCACTCCAGAAAAAATCCAGTTTGACACCACTTTAAATGCCATGGGTCAATGCTGTGGAATTCTAGGAATTGTTGTTTTTTGTGGCACCAGAGTTCTCTGACAGAGAAAACTCACAAAACTATAAATTCCAAAATTACATAGCATTGAGCCACGGCAGCTAATATGGATTATTTTTCAGGTGCAGCCTAGGTTTCCCCTCTCATGGAAGCCTATGGCTGTCCCAAATTCATTTTGAATCTCCACCTTTTTCCAGCTGTGCGAGATGTTGCTGCAGGCAGGTACATCCTCCATGAACAAAGGAAATGTGTGGAGGGACTATCTGGAAAAGGCAATTATTCATATGCTATAGAGCAGTGGTTCCCACACATCTCCCTCCTCCTCCTGCACCCAATAGACCACTTGGAAATTGCTGGGGGACTTGGCAGACCACTTAATAGACTTTTTGTTTGTTTGTTCTGCGACTGAATCACATACATAACTCATATTTTAATAACCATAGGTAGCCATAACCTTTTGAATGCAATGGGTGTACCTGGGTTTGTGAGCAAAATTCCAAGAACTAGATGTAATGTTTGCCAGCTTTAGCTTCTCAAGTCAGGTTTCACCTTTGTGCTGCTTGACATTCTGATGGCTAGCAACCTTTTCTGTGGACCACCTGAATGGAATCTACGGACCATTCAGCCTGACAACCTCTGCTACTCAGGCTATTTGTACATGCCCCTGAAGAGTGAAAACACCACAATAAACTAGATATCAGTTATCCAGAAAACTCAGTGGTCAAACAGATAGGGAAAATAGCATGGGGACTAAAAAAATTAAATGGCAAGAAAGTTAAAACAGTGTATGGCTGTATGAGGAAACATCATTAAAGGGTTATGTGTGGCTATTGAGAAGGCCCTCTTCCAGGTTCAAGTCTTACAGTCTTACAGCCATGAAGCATCATGCTTGTGTAATGTAAATCAACACTCAAGCAGTTACACATACTGGCTATACTACAGCCCTCTTCTGCTGAATGCCACCATTGTGCAACCAATTGCTTACCTGTTAGTGTGCCTGTTGTTTATGTAATCCCAGTGAATCAAGGGACACACTGAAGGTGCTGATGAGTAATGATGCGCCATTCAAGAATATGCAACTGCATGTACCATAGTTGTACTGGTGGACTTCCAATTATACAAATATCAACTGAATATGGAGGTTGCACCATGATAAAAAAGAGAGCGAGAAATGCATATGTAAAATGAGAGCCAGCACAGCACAGTGATTTGAATGTTGGGGACCATTCAGACTACCTTTTGTACTGAATTTTAACCTGGATTAAAAGTCAGTTCCCATTGGCACCAGTTTAAACACATCAGAATTAGGGTCTTGCACACCCGATCCAGAGCAAATCCCCCTTAGAGCGGTTTTTCCGAAAGTGGATTATTTCCAGTGTATTTTTGGAAAACCTGTTTCTTCCCTGCTGCCAGTAAATGTGAACTTGGCCCCGGTCATGATTGGGTCAGGTTCAGGGGAGAGATATAGGTCAGAGGGAGGGCAGAGGCGGAACATGCCTCCCCTCTCGCAAGTGCCTCTCTCTCTCTCTCTCTCTCTCTCTCTCTCTCTCTCTCGTTTTTGTAATTTTATTGTGGACAGATTATGCGCATGCTTGTGCTACAGGTTGATACATATTGATAGAATGTGTCTGCTTGTGCTACATTTCCCTTTTGTTTGCTTGCTGCCAGCACGGCAGGTCACTTTGCAAGTGGCATTTTTTAAAAATTATTTTGTGTGTGTGTGTGTGTGTGTGTGTGATAATGCGAATGCTTGTGTTTCCTTTTAAATTTGGCAAATTGATACAAATGTGTGAGTGCTTTAGATACATATGTTATGGGATGTAAGCATTCTGGGTGGCAATCAGAGGGAAACAAAAAAAGAGGATGCAGAGATAGCATTCTGGGTGAGGTATTCTTATTGTTGTTGTTGTTGTACAGGTTAGCACATGCTTTGGCTGGAGGAAAGGGAAGAGGCTGGCATGGGGGGGGAGGCAAGGCTTCAGAGATGGGCTAGAAGGGAAGGGAAGAGAAGAGGCGACATCTGGGGGGAAACAGGCTTTGGAGGTGCATTGGGCTGGGAGAAGGGAAGGGAGAGGTTCCAAAGGGAGGAATGCGGGGCTGGAACGAGGGAGCTAGAGGCTGGCATTCAGAAGGAAGCTGGGAAGACCCAGGACTTTGGGGAGTCACACTCTCTCAGCCTCAGGGAAAGGCAATGGCAAATCTCCTCGGAACCAATCTGCCAAGAAAACCCCAGGATGGGTCCGTTTTAGGGGTTGCCATAATCGTAATGACCCAAATAACACACACACCACACACCTGGAGTTTAGGTTTGACAAGTTGACAGAATATGTGCACACTGCTGCCAGTTTTTTAAAAAAAGGAGGTGGGGAAAGAACCAATTCCATGGCCAATGTTGTAGAATAGGTCACATTTGATGAAAGCAGAGTGAATTTGATTGACAACAAAGGAGGCTCCATTTTAAAGGGTTGACTATCTGAAAGTAGGTGCTGGTTTGTAAGTAGGAGGCTTGAAATGCCGTGTCAACATCCATAAGGGTGGCCATGGTCCTACCTTACAGAGGAAGTCTGTGTGTGAGGCTGATGGAAGAGAGTCTTCCTATCATATCTATAATTAATGCATCCAACGTTTGAATGTATGTGTATTTAAAATAGAAAGAGCCGGGTGACACATGCTTAGGTGGGTGAGATTGTGAGATCTGAGCTAAAATCCCATTGAGCCATGAATTTACGAGTGACATTGGTCCAGTCCCTCTCTCTCAATTAACCTACGTCAGAGGTGTGGTTGCCAGGATAAAGGGAAGTTGAGGACGACGTGGTAAATTGCCTTGAACTGTCGGGAAAAAGGCGGGGATGAAATCTCAACCGTAAGAGGAAGTGGGGGATTTAGCTGGGAAAGAGAAACTGAGATATGGATATGCTGCCTCAGAGTGCGGGGGGTTGTTAATGAGAGTGTGGATGGCAATCTGTGAGTAGAACTTTTGGATTGTGGATTCCTGCATGGGGTTGGAGGCTGACCCTTGTGGGTGGGGGGCTTCCACTATTGATTGGTCATGTGTATGCTGAAGGCTGTCACCTAGAAGATGGGGCAGACTTGTTGGTCTCTGGCCAGATACAAGACTTGAACCAATGGATTCAAAGACTCTGGGATAACAGGGATGCAAGAACCTCTGGGATATAAGGGGAACAGACTTCCTTGGAAGGTGGTAGACTCTCTACGAGCTTTAGGAAATTGGAGTGTCGTGCCTCGGCGGGGGGGTGGGAGAGCGTGTCATGCCGTGGGCCTGTGAGGGAGAGAACAGCTGCCTGAAGAGACGAGTGCTCTGTAGGAGGCGGTTCCGTGCTGTGAGGGAGAGCGGCGCGAAGGCTGCCCGGAAGGAGGGCGGTGAGGGATAAGAGTGAAGAGGAGTTTTTGTGTTATTTGGATGGTTGTGGCTTGTGCGCGAGGAAGGTGGGGCTGAGGGTGAGTGGACAAAGACTGACTGAGATCTTAAGGGACAGCAAGCACTCTGAAGTTCTAGAATCAGAGATGATAGAGTTGTGACCTCAGGACCAGCAGGGAACCACAAGCAAGCACTCCGGAGATGGCCATCCAGCCTCGGTTTTAAAAACCGCAGGAGAAGACCCACCACAAGGGGGTGGGGGGCAGGGGGGAGGGGAGGGGAGTGCGGTGTCCACTAGCAAACAGCTCTCCACCGACAGTCTCCGTAGGTGTTTAGGTGGAATTTCTTTTCTTGTCATGTTATAACCATTGCTCAATCCTTATCTCTGCAGACAGAGGACAGCTACCCACCACGGTGCTCAGGCCACCTGAGCCAGTCGCTGATCCAGTCTCCCCAGTCTCTACAGAGAGGAGAGGGGTGTACTTCATTCCTACTTAGTATTGGCAATATCTTCTAATTTGTCTAGATGTTGAATTGCATTGGTACCTTGTATGCAAATCAGAGTCCTCTCTTGTCCTCTTTCTTTGTCTTTTTGGTGAGCATAGTGGTCTGCCGGTGCGGCCAGACAAGTGTTTTAATGACAAGCGCAGCGATGAAGATGGGGAGGAAAAGGGTCTTACCAGGTTGTTTCTTGCGCTTTAGCAGGAAAGATAGGATCCCTCCGCCCCCAAACCCGTGCGCAAAGAACCTCAGACAGCGCAAATTATATGTAGCGTTGGGGTGGGTTTGTTCGTGACAGTGCAATATTTGGGTTAATAAAATTACAGGAAGCATAGGGTGTCCAGTCACATTAAAACCAGCAGCAGTGGGTACCTGCCAGAGACAGTGGGCCGTCAAGAGAGGTGGAGTTCAGGTGATTGAGAGAGCGTAGAAGCAATCTTTGTTTCATTAGATGTTTTATGGAGGAGGCGATCCGATGTCTCAAAGAGTTAATGTAGTGACACAAATTGTCTGTCTCGCCGGTCCGCGCGCGCGCTTGCTTGTTCCAGAGCTGAGTTGGAAGAAATGACATCTGATTCTAGAGTGAAGAAAGCATGACTGTTTGGCGTCTGCGGTGCCGCATCTGCATAGGTGTTTCATAAAAAGATCTTAATAGGTAATTGTCAGGTATAAAAGGAAAAGATTTTACGTGCAAATTTATGAAGTAATTTTTTTCCCCAAAATCATAAGGAAAATTTGCATGTTAATGTTCGTATGTTTATTACTACTCATCCTAATGCGACAAGTTCAGACAGTTAAAAAAAGAAAGAGATATAGATACTGCGCCTCACTCTAAGTATGATATACAACTCTAAAGTAATTAGGGACAGAGAAAATTATAAGGGGAGTGGATCGGTACGATAAGACGCCAAGGGTGATTCAATGCAACTGACATCAGGGGGAAACTTTCAGCTGGATTCAATAGCTGCCTGCAATTGAATAGTATTAGAAATGTCATTAACATGTAGTCCGTTTGTAGCTTCATACAGAGGGCGCATTAGTGGGCCAAAAGAGATGAGATTCACTTCAGATTTCTGAACTGACCAGACCATTTCTTAGCTCCTCCAACCATAGTTAATTTTTTTTTTTCTTTTCATTCAGTTTGACCTTTGGTGCATGTGGCTCGGAATTCCTAAAGGTGGATCAGAATGCAAGAGCCCGACTATTTTTTTGTGTTTTTACCAAAAATTCTTACCACGCAACAGTTTTGGAATTTTAGGGACTCAAAATGGACTTGCCACAGTTTGTTTTTAATGGCTGCTTTTTTGCACTTATGGTGGGCTTTCATGACAGTTGACAACAGATTAACACCCACAGAAAAATGCACCGGTTTTCCAGAGAGAGCAGGATCCTTCCTCCATTTTATTTATTCCTAAGTTATTGTAGTTGGGTTAATCCTCGACAAAGAAAGAGTCCGGTTGAGTTTTTAAGTAGGCCTGTGACAGACAAGCTGCTTCGAGTCAACAGTGGAGGTATGGTGTTTCAATGATCTGTGTCCTAAAGTCCAGAACCACACCAAAGCCACGTTCCAGTCCTTAGGGCTGGAGCTGCTTTGGTGCGACTTCGGGACTCTTAGGACGCATGCATCATTGAAACCCATACCCCACTTGACTCGAACAGCTGTATTTTGGCTGGCTGTAACAGGCCTTAGTTTTGAAATATAAATTTGCAGTGTTTTATTTCCACCATCTCTAGGTTTTTCGGACTAAAATACTGGTGATCAAATATTTTTAATGTTTAAATCTCGTGGGGTGATGGTATGAATCTTACAAAAAACAACAATGTTTGAGACATTTTATTCCTAGCATTTCCATAGTGTGAAAAGCACCTCTTGCATTGTGGAGATTTGCAGTGCAAATCTACGTCAGAAGTCATTCCATGTAGTTAACAATGTAATGGCAGTCTACAACACTGTAGTAATAATGCAGTTTAATACGATTTTAACTGACATATAGCTCATCCGGATAGAATCCTGTGGTTTGTAGTTTTGGGGAGGGCAAAAGCACTCTTTGACAAAGAAAGCTAAAGACATTGTAAAACTACAATCCCAGAGTTCCATGGGAGGGAGCTACGTCCCCTTAAAAGGGTGTCAACTGCATTATATCCACAGTGCAGGTGCATCCAAGTCACTGTGGGAAATTAATAGAAATGGAGATAGTTTTTTTAACTCAGTAGGTGCATAAACAAAGAGTGGAACGTGGTGTATGGCTAGAATTTGGGTGTGGTCATGAGTGGCATCAAATGTGGTCCATATTTTTTTTCATCAGGGCATAGTTTCGTCATGCAGAGGAACCTAAATTTATACTTGTGGGACAGAATGCATCTGGCTAATTCAAGACTAGCGTACTCCCCCCCTTCAAGTTTTATCATTCTTCAGAACACAAGAATAAGGGCCCTGCTGAATTAGAAGAAAATTAGCCACTTCCATCATTCTCTTCTCACAGCACACAGAATGTTATGCCCATGGGAGGCCTGCCACAGCAGACTGTACCCACCATCTCATACTCACCAACATTTCACAGATAAAAACTAGGGAGACATGTGGCCAAATAACATGAGACTGTGGTCAATAATGCCAAAAAATTTTTAATAAAGAAGGAAACATAAGCTAGGAGAAGTTGCGCAGTTTTGCTTTTGTCTGGTTTAAAGGAAAGGCAAGATGCTGTCACTACACTCCGCCTCAACCTCCTGCGGAGATAATAAATGAAATGAAACCACTTTGGCACATTTAACTCAGTTGCATGAACCTGAATAAGCAAAAGTGAAAAGTGGGAGAGGAGAATAAAACTGGGACATTTTAAAAAAGCAACTGAAAAATTGGGATGGCAGAGGATAATCCGAACTGTTGCGGCCAAATGGGAGAGCTGGAGTGTGGTGCTGTCTTGATAACCCACAACTGAAAAGCAGAGATTGAGATCAGACTAAGTCACAGAGTATGTTGGTGGTGATATATAATGTTCTGCTGATAACACCTAATCGCATTTAAAGGGGATCCTAGTTTGTGTTCATTATAAAAATAGGGATGCAAATATTTTTAACTTTTGTTCTTTCAGGCAGAAGTAAAATACATGCATGACAGAAATCCCCCTCCTCATTTCAAGAAATCCTCCAAAGTGATGCATTTTCAAGGACGATTCGTGAATTTGGTAGCAAAAAGCACATGAGGGGGGTTCCATAACAAAGGCAAGTTCTTGTAGGCATACGAAAATCCTATTTTCTGTGGCAGAAATTGTTAACATTAACAGCAAATGGAAAATGGGACAGTGCATCACAGTTTGAAGTGAAGGTACAATCCAGACCTTTTAAATTGATCTTAAAAAGTCTACCAGTAAATGAATGGAGGCAAGTCGAGAGAATTTTTTTTATTAATACAATCGACACAGCCAGACCTGAAATGTAGAATAAGGCTGAAAATTTGTACATTTCTGACCTGTGCATGGTTATTTCAATCATGCAATTTTCGGATCTATATATTAAAAAATCCAATGTATTTTTCATGAAGAATATATCCCAGATTTCGACGAGTCTTGTGTTTCGGTAGTTACTTTGTTGGATGTTGTGAAAAAAGAGAAACCCTTTTTTTTCCCAGTTTTTATCATTTGAGTATTTTCTAGTATTTTTTCCAGTCTAAAATTGCTAAAAGGGGAAGTGTCTGGCCATACACTAATATGAAAAAACCTACTGATACTTGCCAAAAGAAATGATATTATCTCTTCTTTGCACATTTGTGATGTAATCTGAAATAAGGATATGTTGCCTAGTTATTTGGAAGAAGGGATCAGTTAAAAAACTTGTTTATTTGTCATTAGATGCCTCCAAATTCTGGACATGTCATGAATAAAAGGCGCGCTGCCATATGATTATAAAAGCAATCCATTTATTTTTGGTGAAAGGGAGATTGTTGTTGTTTTGTGCCTATCAAGTCATTTTTTGATTATGGCAACCTTGGCGAAGATTTGTTCAGATTAGGTTTCTGGCCAGTTGCCTCCCTTGAAGCTGAGAGCATATGGCTTGTCCAAGGTCAACCAGTGGGTGTCCAATGGCTGAGTGGGAAAGCAAACCCGGGTTTTCACAAGTCTAGTCTAACACTCAAACGCACGATATATTTGGTGATTTATGAGATGTTTTCCCTAAAGCGTTTGAAAGGAACTGAACCCTGAAACTGCTTTAGACCTTAACCATGGAAAGTTAGCATACTTGTAGCCAATACTGTGACAAAGTAATGATTTTAAATTGCATGTCTTCATTTGGCTATATGTGTCCAGTCAATTTGCATTAACTTTAAACTGGTCCATAATATGCCAAACTGTGCATATAGCTGAAATGAATATGCCCACCTGTATTCACAAGCAACTGCTACACTACCAGAGGGGGTATAATTCAAAGATATAGCATGTTAGTCTGAAATCGTACAATCGAAAAGATCTGGTAGCATCTTGAGACGAACTAAAATAGAAAGGTGGCAGCATGAGCTTTCATAGACGTGTCGAGGCATCTGAGGAAGGAGACTAGAAATTCATGCTGCCAATTTTCTTCTGCTGTTAGTCCCAAAGGTGCTACAGGAGCTTTCTACATACTTAACCAGGGTGTCATTAGGGGGTGCATGGGTAGACAAGCCACCTGATAACATCGGGAAGGGGGGGGAAGTTGACACCCTGGCTGGGCAGTTGCTTCCAGCAGTCCCAACACCTCTAGAAACCAGAAGTGCTTTATTCTGCCTAGGTTGCAGATGCTGGTGGATTGGTTCTGACCCCACCGCAGCAAACTCTTCTGGGGTTCTGCCGACATTCTAATCTGTCTGGGCAAATCAGAAGGGCATCACCTTCCAGTTTGCACATCTATTGACTAAGCATTATGCCAGACGAGTGGATGAAGTTGGCTAGGTAGTGGCAGCAAGCCCCACCACCCGCCACCGGGAAGAGTTCTGGCTGGCAAGGAAGTGTTGTGGTTGTCGCAGTCAGGAAGAATGGCAGTTGCAGCATGAGTTAATACACTGGGAAGACACCAACCCTAATAACGCCCCTGCACTTACACAAATGTCTCGGGAAAGATGGGGACAAATGCATCCAAATGCTGCATTGTAATATACATTGACCAGTGGAACACATGTAACAGAGTATTGTAGGTATGGGATGGAGCAAGGGATAGATGTAAAAGATGCTCTTACATGCATTTAAAATATATTTTAATGCATCGGCGTTAGAATGAGCTAATGTGGTGTAGTGGGCGTGGTGTTGGACTAGGGGTTCTGGAAACACAGGGTCAAATCTCCATTTGGCCATAAAACCTTCCAGGTAGACCTTGGCAAGTCACACTACTTCATTCAGTGGAGGGGCATTGGCAAACCCCTCTGAGAAACTTTGCCAAAAAACCTTGTGATAAGTTTGCCTTAGAATCACCAAATTTGGAAAGTTGCTGAAAGGCAGACAACTACACACATTTCCAGACCGATAAGAACTGACTGAAAATTTGTACATTCCTTTACATTGCAATATGTTCCATGAACATGTACACTTTTTAAAATCGGCAAAGAAACCTGCATACATCTCGAAGAGCCTGAGCAGAAATGGGCCCAAAGGGACTGCCAACCAAACGATACTAGGTTGGGAGTGTGGCATTAACCACAGGCTCCTGAATTGTGGTGGCACATGGCACATGCCCTCCATTACGGGCCACTGCCCATCTTGACATAAGAGACATGCAGTAGGATACATGTTCTGAAGTCAACTTACATCACCGTGTGCACCTATTGCGCACCCGTGAATGTGCGACTTTCCATAAAAAGAAACCCTTTTTTCCAGTTCTTTTTACTCCAGGGGAGGGCGCGTGATGTGGCTGCTGGGCAATGTCCTGGGGATTAAAATGGAGCACCTCCAGCCCACCAATTTTTCTGGTTGTCGGTCTTGCAAACATAAAATGTATATGCTTTATAAATCAGGTGCTGAATTCTTGTTAGAAGAAAATAGGATGTAAATAAAACAAAATAAGAAAAAATATGTGCACAAATGTGTGCTTTGAGAAAACTAACATAAAAACATGGGCCAGTTTCGTGTAGGGGAAAAGAGCTTGAAACTTGTTGGGGTTGAATTATCTTTGAGGTGGAAATTGGGAAAAGCTCAAGAAACTACTGTTACAGACCTTTTACTTGATGGTGGACTTGCCTCATGGTACATGTGGTAACCCAATGCACAATATCAGTGTGAATCTCCCTCCTGTTACTGGATTGTGGCTTAAACCGTACATAGTTTTCAAATCTGTCTTTGACCATTTCAAACTGATGTGCTGGCACAGGAGCATGGACCTCTAAGCAGCTTCATGGCTTTTCATTATTGAGAGACATGCCTCATTGGCTTTTGAACTTGTGGGGTCATGTCGCACCTAAAAATCAATTGTTTGTTCAAGTAATCTACGTATATGAGATGAGTTCTATATTCACTAAAAGAGGCCTCATCTGTGCTAGAGGAGTTTTTTTTTTTAAAAAAAAAAAAGGGGGGGAGGATCTGCACAAATTAAAAAAGGGATAGGATTTTTTTTTTAAATCCCCAGTTCCGTTTTTAATCAATTGTATCCACAGTATTCTAAGTCCTATTTAAAACTCACATATAGCAGAATAGCTCCTTCCAGTCTCTATACCCACTTAGCATTGCCCTAACAAAAGAGCAGACAGAAACCTCAAAGAAAGCCTTAAAGAATGCAATCTGCACGGTTGGCCTGTTTTTTAGCCATGAGTCCTGCTGAATGACTGCTTGAAACGTCTTGGGCTTCCATCTCTGGTATAACTTAAGATCCCAATGATAATAATAAAAAGATACCTGAGCCAACTGGGTTGAGTATTGTAGTCCCTCGCTGACCCAGGCTACTTGATAGTAATTTTAGAACATTAGTATTGCTCCGGAGCCTGCTGTGGACTTTAAAAAAGGCACTCAAAACCAGAGAGAACAAGGGAGACTATGAAATCCAATTGGAGTAGGTTGTTAGACAGATGGGACTTTCTCTTTGATGCCATCCGGTCTATTCATGGCAGAATCTTTGGAACAGAGTAAGGTTCTAGTCCTTAAATATCAGCAACAATATGACAACAAAAAGGGAAATGAGTCCTCTGGAAGATCTGTACTCCAAAGTAGTTTATATTTCCTGTATGGTTCGAGAGTTTTGCCAAGCCATGCCTAGCATAGTTTAGTCTTCGTATTCAGATTTTCAGTCCAAACAGGGTTTCTTTTAGTTCACAGTTCCACACCGAAGTCTGAGATTCTATATCAGGTCTCCATAGCATAAGTCTCCACATACCCTTCAACATTTCAGAATGAAAATCAGGACAGAAGTACCAGCGATCAGAGTGGGATAAAAATGGCAAAGATTTTAATGAGGAAGGGCACACAGGTTCCTTCCTCATATAATTTTTGCCATTTTTAATCACACTCTGAGTCACTGGCAACATCTGTCCTGATTTTCATCTTCCAAATATGGAGGGTATGAGAAAAGACCACAGGTTAGACAGCCAGCAGTGTAGTGGTTGAGCAGAGTATGACTCTGGAGACGAGTGGAATCCAGCTCATCCATGTAAGCCCTGGGTGACCTTGAGCAAGTCACACTTCTAACCTCAGAGAATGGCATTAGCAACCACCCTCTGAAGAAACATGTCTTAGAAAACCAAGTAATAGGTTTGCCTTAGGATCACCATAGATCAGAAGTGACTTTAAGCACACACATCATCATCATCAACAACAACAAACTTAGAAAGTTGCTTTTGCCTAAGACTACTGGCTAAAATGCAGTATCCCCCAAACCAGAAAACATAGCCAAGGGTAGCCATGGACCATCTAGCGAAGTATAAAACAACATCCAAAATCCACAAAACATTGATATAGCAATACACAAAACAGAGTTTAACTGCAACAGGGGAATCTTAAAGTGGGAGCCATGGGATTGGGACTTAACTCTTTGAGATTTCCTCCCTCTAAAAAAGGTAAAACCTCTTTTAAAAATTAGACTGCGCTTGATGTGTTTTACCTAAACAGCACCTGAACGTTTCAATTTCAATGTTCTTTGCCTAAGAAGGGGGTGAGTAGCCTACATAAAGGCCAAGACAACCCAAATCTCACAATTTTTTGTGATTTTGGATTTATTACTGGGTAACCCTTGGCAAGCCGTATTTCTCAGCATCAGAGGAATGCAACGGCAAACCTCCTCTAAACAAATCTTGCCAAGAAAACCCCATGGAGGTTGCCAATAGGGTCAGCATAAATTGGAAACAACTTGAAGGCACACAACAACAACAACAACAACAACAACACAACAGTACTTTGCTGTAGGGCCAATACACCTACCCCTAGAATGTTTAAGGACCTTTGGATATTCATTTCTCTTTATTCTCTCACTATAGGTAGCATGAGTTTTAAGTGGATGCCAACTGCATATCACTTCTCTTTTCCATCAATTGATCTCAAAGTTACACTGGCAGGGCAGTCTCAGGCTAGTGTGTCCTCTTTTCAGCCTTTGTTCTGGTCTATATTTTTTCCATTTCCTGAAATGGCCAAAGTGATTGATGAAAAGAAATGAATAAAAGAAATCATAAGGGACGCATCAAGCTATGCCAGGAATATAGTGAGGGGACCTTCCCAAGGATGACTGTTATTATAGCAGCTTTCTGGGCACCTTAATATATTCAGACCCTAGGCTGGTCTCACCCACTGATGCTGACCATCGTACTCTCCTAGACAGGACAGAGTATACAAGTTTCCTGTTCCAGTTAAGCCAAAGGTGTCCCTTGTGTATTCAGAAGGTGTGGTATTCAAACCCCCTTCCAAAGTTGCTGCCACCATGGAGGCAATACCAACTGTCTCTGCCAGTTTAAGACATCCAGAGGGTATGGAACACCAGCTTTTTAAAAAACTTCATCCATTCATATGTTCACCTGCTAACAAAGTGCACTGTGGAGCATGTGCCTTCTTTTTAAGGAGACCCACACTTTGAGGAGGCTTTTGGGAACACAAACCTATTTAAAAACAAACAAGTGGCTGCCACAAGCCTCTCTTTCCATCCCTCTCTTAGCTACCCCATAAACTCCTACTATGTTACCATGTTGGAAGAAGTTGTGAGGATGGATAAAACCATGGGATGATATCTCAGGAGCTAAATAATCCATCAATCAAGAACAGGGCTGGATTAAGATTTTTAGAGCCCTAAGCACTTAAAAGATGTTGGTGCCCCCATATGAATCTAATTCAAAATATAAACTGTAAAATAAAATTTTATTTTTTAAAATGAACCAAACCTACAGTAAGAGGGGAAATGATGTTAATTTGTGTATACTTCTACTTCGTTTCTATTTGAAAAGTTTTCTCCTACTTTTTCTAATTGCAAAATCCAACCCTGGGTCTATGGCAAATCTGGCAATGGAAAATTTCTTGATGCTCTGAGCACATGCTTACTTTGCTTAATCTTTAATCTAGCCCTGGTTGAAAGAGAAAATCCATATGGACATACCCCAGACAAGGGGACACCAATTCTAATCCCTTACAAATAACATAGAGCAGCCAGAAGCTGCCATTGACTCAGCATATATGCTGTATGAGTCAGCAGAACTTCCCAGCATGTTATTGCAGCCATGTATCACCCTGATGTGATTTCCACTTGGTGCATGGTCGTAGATATTAGCGAAGCGATTAATATAGTTTAAGAGTGATTTCCATTGGCAAATGCTGAATCCAGCTGAGCCATTTTATTACAGCCGCATCAGAACCACCCTCAGAGGTCATATTTGGTGTCACCTCCACCCATTACTGAAACTACCACTGGCTTTTTTCAATTCTCTTTGGTTTACTTTGTAATTATGTTGCAATTAGAGCTGTCACCAAGTCCAGAATAAACTGAAAATCTAGCAGCAGAATGGAGGCTCTCCCGCCCCCAGCCAGCCCATTTGAAATCATGTCTTAAAAAACATTTCTGGGAATCATAGAGTTGGAAGATATCTCAAGAGCCATCCAGTCCAACCCCCTGCCATGCAGGAAGACACAGCCAAAGCACCCCAACAGATGACCAGACAGAGAGTCCATACTATTACTCAAAGAAAAGGGGCATGGGGGGATTCCCAACAACTGTTTCATCTTCACTTTAAATGTTGAGGGAATCAGCTTAAGCTTGCAGAGGCTGAGTAAGTTTCAGGACCATTGGCATCTGTGCATACCAGTACTAACTGAGGAACGCTCTGAGTTCAGATGAATTTAGGAAGGCTTTATTGTGAAACTAACACATACACACAATAGTAATTCAAATAGACACAACATTCTGAGCTATCAAAAATGAGGGTTGGATACAGGATAATGGAGACTGAGGGGCTTGACAGACTGGCATTATACGCAGGCGTGGGGGCAGTGTATGCACACCACCCATCCCGATTCCACCCCCATGCTGCTCCTATGCCACCAACCTGACTAGATGGCAGGCAGCATCACTCCATGTCTTTGGTGCAGCGTTTACATGCGCTGTGCTGAAGAAGTAGCGAAAAGCAGATGCTGCATCAGTTAGGATGCCCTTTCTGTGGTGATCAGGAATTCTGGGAGCTATAATCTCAAAAATCTGGTTTGCTGGAGGATTCAGGGAGCTATAGTCCTAAACATCTGGTAAAAGCACTGCTCTAAGGCTGCAGCTGCACCACAGAATTAATGTAGTTTGACACCACTTTACCTGTCATAGCTCAATGCTATGGGATGATAGGATTTGTAGTTTTATATTTAGCCTTACTTAGCAGACTATCATATGGGGGGAAGTCAGGGGATTAAAAAGGCATTTTCCCAGGAAAGTTACACGATCATGGTGAACCTTTTCACATACATCATGATCTGAGAGGGCTTATTCCATGAAGAACTCCAGCAACAAATCATTCACAGGGAAATCCCATGAATGGTTTGCTGCTGGAGCATTCCTGATTCTTCCCAAGATAAGCCCTCTTAGATTGCTATGTTGTCTGAAAATCTTCACCACAATTTTGCAACTTTCCCAGGAAAATGCCCTTTTAATCCCCTGATTTTCCCCATGTGATAGTCTCCTTAGAGAGATTTGATGCCACAACAAACTACCAACCCCAGGATTCCATAGGATTGAATCAAGACAGTTAAAAATATAAATAATGGTTTTCTGCCTTGACTGCCTCCCAAGGTATATTCAGAGAGTCAGTTGTTTCATCAAGAGCTTTCCTTTCTTTTTTAATGTAACATTCAATCTATGGAAGAAGCTTTCTGGTGGGAAAAGGGAAATTAAAAGAAGCCTCTGTCTTTTCAGCGATGGTTATTTATTTCCATAATTAGCCATTGAGTTCTGGTGCAAAGCCCAGAGAACTGTCCTAATTTGTCAACTGTGTCACTGGGAGCATCAGACAATTGTAGGAATGGAGGATTAAGTTGGGTGATTGTGGGTGGTTTATGAAACTTTTTATGGGCTTCTGTACAAACAAAGCTTTTGAGACTCTCTTTAATGGGCTTGCTTGTCGTATGAGGTTGTGCATCAGTGTTTCTCAGTGGTGCGCAGCACCCAGATTAATCAGAGATTCAGCTGGCAAAGAGGGTGGCTGGTGGTTTAATTTTAGTGAGTAAGTAACCAGTTTTAAGTGATCACATTTATTTCCTTTCTTAGCTGCTAGGAAGGCAGTGTGTCAATGGTACTTTGCATTCCTCAGAGCCTGGAGAAGTTACTTTAAAAAACAAAAAACTACAGCTCCCAGATTCTGCCAACCAGCATGGCCCTTTCCAGCATAAATGTTTATCCAAAATTAAATCTCCATGGCATAGTGTAATTTGATGTTCTTTAATTTGCTTTTTACATTTTGAATTTGTCATATTAAAATAAAATGTAAAATATTTAAAGAATGTAAAAATATAAAATATAATAGGGAGGTGTGAATAAAATGTAAAAGGGAGGTGTGAATCCTTTTTAATTAAAGTTAATTAGGTATAGTTGTAGTTCAGCAGTAGTTACCATAGTAAGCACAATTTTAAAATAGCTCTTTATTAATTTTCATTAATTTACTAATTTTATTAATTAATAAATTTATTAATTTTCCAAAAGAAAGTAAGATGATAACCTTTTAGATACTGAAAAATCCATTTGAATGCTATAGTCTACTAGTACTCACTTCCCCTCCTCTTTTGTGTGTGGTGTGTGTGTGCATCCGTGCATCCGTGTGTATGCATTCAAGTCACTTGTCAACATGGCAACCTCATCAATTTTGCAGGGTTTTCTTATGCAAGGAATAGAGGTGGTTTTGCCAGTTGCTTTCTCTGAAATTCATTCTGAAATTTATATTCATTGGCAATCTCCCAGCCAAGTACTAAGCAGGCCAAGCAGGGATTCGAACCCTGGTCTCCAGAGTCATCGTCCAATATTCAAATAATTATACCAGGCTGGCTCTCCAGCTAGTCTAGGTGCTTAATCCTATTCCCACAATATACTTGCTAGACCAACTATAATTTTAGGACTAAACACATTATAGATACTGACGTTAAGGCAGATTTTCAAGAACTGATTTCCAGCTGATTTCTGTGTCTTACTTTCAGTTTTTATGGGTTTCCAGTCAATAAATGTAACAACAACATGATGGACTAGATACATCTTTGATCTGATCCAGCATGGCTCTCATGTTCTTAGAAGATTAGTTCAAAGGAATGTTATATCCCAAGATACAGTGGTACCCCGGGATACGAATTGATCGCGTTACGAAATTTCCGGGATACGAAAAAGTTAGATTGGAAAAAACTGTTCCGGGATACGATGTTTTTTTCAGGTTACGAAATTTTTTTCGGCGCGAAATTCAAACGCGCGGCTTTCCAGCGCTAACGGAAAAGCCTTTTCGGGTTGCGAAATGTATCGGGTTACGAACGAAGCGGCGGAACGAATTAATTTCGTAACCCGAGGTAGCACTGTACTTTGCAGTGTTTTTAGAAAATTCTGTGGGGACAGTGAATTCAAACTTTCTAGTGTAGCCTCCCTCGGCAAACACCTAGTTATAAATCTTCCTCTCATATGCTTGGGCACAGAGATATCGCTGGCACAGGAAAAAGATTAGTCTGGTTCAGTTTTTTTGTCTGTGGATTGGGATGCAGGGAAGATGACTGGCAGTGCCCAGTCCGAACCAAGCCAAAGCTTATAGCCAAAAGGAAGTAGCACTTTTCAATTTATTATGGGGACCACCTGCAATCAGCAGCAAATTGCTTTGTGAAGATGATTAATTACTATCAATTTTAATTGTAAGATCATAGTTCAAAGCATCTCCAGGGGCTCTTTGTTGAGCTTTTTGTTGGAATCCCCTTTATATATCCATTTTGAACATGGTGTGTTTAATTGAGGGCGAAAGGTAAGAATTTGTTAATGGCTCCACTTGCAAGCAGATGCAACATGTGAGTGGGTAGCGACGAAAAATGGTGCAGGAGATGACTTTGGTAGAGCCTGCCAGGTGTTATGATGAGAAGTAGTAGAATTATCCAGGGTGGTAATAATGCATAGTGGTTACAGTGCATAATGCAGAGCCCAGAAGCTTGCTGGTGCACTATGCCAGAGGTTGTCCTTTTTCCAGGTTCACACAACAGTGATGAGGGAAAACAGCTGACACCTGATGGTTCCAAACTGCCTGTTTTTCCAGTGACTTCCTTCCTTCAGAGCTATGGTTCTGAGATTTTCTGAAAATCAATACAGGGTGCATGAGGTAGGCCTATATAAAGGGCCACATATCTTGTGAGATGAGGGCCTCTTGTGAGATCTCAGAGTGTCCATGAAATTTCAAATCTTGTGGGAATCCCCCAGACCACTACAAATCTTACGGTAGCTGGCTGACTAAGGCAAGATGAAAATTTCATTCTGATGCTTGGTGCCAGTTAGATGGATATAAAGGAGGAAGAATGGTCCCAGCAAATTAATCCCTGGCATTTAGTATGCAAGTCCTGATTAGAGCAGAATACTTTGTTTGTTTGCACTGATACACCCCCCTTTTTCCTGGCGTGGACCCAAGGCAACTCACAAACAATAAAACAAAATTAGCTGAAAACATAACAGTAAAATGAAAACACAATTTAAAGATCATCGTATTTAAATCATAATTATTTTAAAAATATTTTTAAAATACAAAATTAAAAACTAGAGTACCTCCCTACCCCTAAGAAGCCTTGTTGCAAGCAATGACTCATTCAGAGCCTGCTTGCGCAAGAGGGTCTTTGCCTGCCAGCAAAAGGAAAGCAGGGAAGGGCCAGGCCAGCCTCTACGGAAGGGAATTCCACAGAATGGGACAGCTATTGACAATAATGATGATGATGATGATGATGATGATGATGTTTCCTTTATCTCAATAATGAGACTCAAGGCAGTTAACAATGTATTTTTTAAAATACAAATTAAAACATTAAAAGTGTCAATAAAAGCATAAATATATTTTTATGAAAATAAACAATGGATAAAGTTAAAACCATTAAAGATTAAAAACATTCAGAGTCATTAAAAGACAACACATATGTCTTAAAAACAGCACCACTCAGCATTAAAAGCCCACACCAGTCATTTCCTAAAAACTTAATGGCATAAAAATGTCTTAACATGCTGGCAGAAGGAGAGGAAGGCTGAGTCCTGACTAGGGAGACAGTCTTGTCAAAGCCACCAAACCAACCTGGAAAGGTGTAGGACAGAAAGAAGGACCTCTCCTGAAGATCTTAAAGCTCTAATGGACTCATAAAGGGAGATATGGTCCCTCAAATAGTCTGGACCTAAGCCATATAAGGCTTTATAGATCATCACCGGCACTTTGAATGGTGCCCAGAAACAGACGGGCAACCAGTGAAACTGTTGCAACAAGGAAGTTACATGTTAAGAAGATTCTCTTCTATGTCCTTACCAAGCAGACCTGTGATGGCAGTAAGATTGAGAGAACGAACCTGGGGGTCAGTCTGGTGAGAGTGTGGCTGGAGTCTATTCTATTTGGGTCATCACCTAGATATGGGGTGACACTTCAGGACCCTAGATAGAGGACATCCCATATAAAATAGAACACCTGGAAACCTCATTTGCAGCCTCTGCACTTATTGTCTTTTCACTGTCTACTGATTGTTGCTTTAGAATTGAGCGCAGACACATTGTGGGAGCAGATGAGCAGATGTATTATATTTTAAATAGTTGCAGGCCACTGAGGAAGACTATGGTCGAAACGTGTCTGGCCTTTAGTGTTTAAATATCATTTTATGATTTTATTTTTTACATTTACATAACTCTTAGTGGGGTAACATTACCCTTTTAGAAACCTTTACTGGCTTTCTTGTTCCAGGATTTGATTTATCTGTCCTTGAGTTTGGATAGTTTATATAATTATTCTTTATTATGTATTCTTTACTATTGCTCATTTTTAGTAGGGTATTTATACCCTTTTAGAAATTTCACTGGCTTCTCTACTTGAGGGTTTATTTAATCCCTTATTTCTTCACAGTAGTGTCTTTTGGTAATTGGAAGTGGGTTATATTTCAATCGATTATATTTTACACACATAAATTTTCCTTGTCAGAACCCTTCAGTCTGGTCTTTTGTTTTCACTGTCTGTGCCATCAGAATTATGCCAGGGTAGAGCCTCAGCGTGACTCCAGCAATTGCTTCTGTGTTCACTGTGGAGTTTATCGCATGTACTTTTCAGCCCAATCCAGGAACAGGATAGGATTGGGCTGGACCAGGGGAAAACAGATTTTATCGTACACAAAATTGCTGCTGGGCTGCTACCCAACCATCACCCATCCCTTAGCATGCTCTGCCAGTCAATTTTGGTGGTACAGAAAGCTTCCATGGTAGCAAAATCGCCAGGAGAAGCATGGCTGGAGAACGGGTGATGATCAGGCAGCAGCACAGGAGCAATTTTGTATGCGATAAAACCCATTTTCCCTTGTTCCAGCCCAATCCCATCCCGTGCCTGGATCAAGCTGGAAAGTGCATGTGATAAACTCCTGGGTTACTGCATTCAGAATTATTGAGTATAGGACAGGGATAGGGAAATATGTTCATTAGTAGTCATTTCTGGAATGAAAAAGGGGTTGTCCAGCACTCATAAATTCCTGGTGGGAAAAACAACACACAGCCATGATTCTTCATGCTTTGGTATGCCTCTTAGAGAGTTTGTTTGTACAGAAATACAGGTGGCTCTTTTGCAGAGAAAACAAGATTTATGTAAAGGAAACAATGTGAGTTTCTGTCCAAAAGAATTCATTGAAAGACATCCCATAGCACAAATCATGTAAGAAAACTGAGCAGAAATCTCACACAAAAGGCTGAAATCTGTAGAAATTATTTGTTCCTGAATGAAAGGACAAAATGTGTCAGGATTTATTTCTCTTGTATGAGATGGAATAGCAAATGCAAGAGAAATGGAGAGAGACTTTTGCTTAAATATGCATTTAAACTGCTAGGGGCTGTTTGCTGCTGCTTGACTGATCTTATATCTGAGCCTTTACAAGTCTGGAGAGCAGATGGGTCTGACCCAACAAGTTTGGCTTTATTTTTATTTTTCTGCAAGTTTGCTTTCAAAACTAGAAAGCCACCTTTCTGAAAAGTATACTTTAGGGTGCTTTAAAGGGAGTTCAAAATGACCAAGAACCTGCTGAGAGCTGACAGATTTGGTGAAATTCTTCAGGATTGTGGTGGCCAGACTCATGAGGGGAGAGGGGAGTTGTGCTCATGTATAATTTTGGGAGCTGCAGGCTATTGCATACCTTGGAGAAGCTGGAGGTGGTTGGTTGGAAGAATAACTTCCTGAACGCTGTCCAAAAAGGAGACTGAGGCTGCTGCCACAATGCAGAAATAAAACAGTTTGACATCACTTTAACTGCCATGACTAAATGCTTTGGAATTCTTGGATTTGTAGTTTTCTGAAATGTTTAGTCTTCCCTATCAAAGAGCTCTTGTGCCCCACCAAACTACAAATCCCAGAAATTCTATAGCACTAAGTCATAGTAATTAAAGTGATGCCAAACTGCTTTATTTCTGTACTGTGGCAGTAGCCATATATACATGCAAGCCACACTTACATATATCACTAACATATGTAACAGATGCTTGACTCAATAGTGGATATTGCTGTTTTAACTTGTTTTATATGATGTTTTTAATTTGTTGCTTTAACTTTTAGATTGTATGTCATAGGCAGGCTTTTATATTCTTGATTTTACTTGGTTTTGTACAGCGCCGTGTAGATTTATGGCACTTTATAAATAAAACTAATAATAATAATAATAATAATAATAATAACAACAACAGAATGTCACCCTTTGTATGCGAAAAACAATGTTTTACAATTGGGCTTCTTGGCTTACAAAAGACCCTATTTTCAGCATCTTTAGCCGTCTCTATATTCTGTTGTGGGTTCCATCAGCTGCTCTCCAGTTTTGTGCTGTTTCTATCTAAACCCACTTCTGCAGCCTCCAAAGCCCTCTAAGCTCTTCCTCCTTTTTTGGAAAAAAATTGACAAATTTTGCATGAGTTTTCAACTGAAAACAGCTATAATAATAATAATAATAATAATAATAATAATTTGATGATGCAGCAGTTTAGCTTCTGCACACACATTCAGAATCCTGAAAGCAACCTCTGAAAACCAGCTGAAAATCATCACTTCTAGTGAACTTTGATGCATGAGTACTGTCTTTGGGATGGGGAGTTACAGGAATGAAAATTTACACCCACCCTGTGCACAATTGACTATCCCTGGATTAAACCGTGGCTAAAATCCATTATGGGATGTATGTCTTCTTAAGTGGAGTTATGTGCTAGAAATAGAACTGAGAAGTTTTGCAACATCTGTATCCCCTTAGTTGCTCCTGTGATGTTATTACTTATGAGTATCCATTACACAATGGTGCAATGACTGATGTGCCATGGCCCAATGCATAATGAGCACCAATGTGCAACAGAGTACTCTCCACTGTGTATCCGGACACCAGTTGGGAGCATCCGTTCCACATCAGCCCAATGTGTAAAATGACTTTAATAAATGTTTGTGCCAAAGTAGCATTAACTCCAGTCTGGAAATGACATGCAGTACTGGATCGATATAATGTGGTAGATTTTGTTATTCCATGGATTGTTTGATGGCCCACCACTGGAGCTTTGGAGGAGGTTGAATGCTATAACACTAAGAGACCAGGAAACCTCATATGTCTGCTCCTCCTCCTAGAGAATTTCATTGCTCACGCTGTCAAGAAATGCATGTGGACTGGGTTGAACTGCCCTGTCACACAGATAAGGAAAGCTCTATAAAACTCAGCCGCAGACGCCTACTCCAGTCTGCTCAGGTAATCAGTTGGTTTTCACAAACGCTTTATTCTAGCATCATATCAGAAGGAAATGCACTTTGAGAGCTCCCACAACCAAGGAGAGCAAGGAAACAAATTGATTATGTTATTATTGCTCAGATGGAACTGAGAAAAGGGAGAGAACTGCTATTAAACCTTTTGTGGCATATTCTCAGCCTTTCCTGTACTGCCAGCAATTGCTAGAGCAATATGCACTATATAACATTAAAAAATTACATGATCACACATTGAAGTACTGGGCAGTTTTGATGATGCTGTAGAGCAGAAGAAAGAGACAAAAAGCAAGAAAACGTTAACAAGAAAGCAAGAAAACGTTAACACTGGGATCCTTTGAAAATCATTCACTGCCAAAATGGGCACCAAGTGTTTGACTGGAGTTAAATATTCTCTGTTGACAGATGAGTGGATCAATTTGCTTTGGTTAGACCTCACCTGGAATCCTGTGTCCAGTTCTGGGCACCAAAATTTAAAAGGGATATTGAGAATCCGGAACATTTCCAGAGGAAGGTGACCCAAATGGTGAAAGGTCTGGAAACCATGCACTATGGGTAATATGCCAGCAGTCTCCATGCAACAGTCAGAAGTTGGATCCCTGCTGCAATTTCTCCTCACACCAAAGATTGCTTATGTGAGAGGGATGGAAATGTCAATCTGCAGTGTCCCCATCTACAAGACAATAGATCCCTGTTGCTCACAGTGGCTGCTGCCTAGTAAGTCGGAACTGTGGGACTTTTACAATCCTATACTTTCATTAATTCTAAGCTGCATCAATAGAAGTATAGATTGAGGGAAGTAATAGTACCACTCTATTCTGTTTTAGTCAGGCCTCACCTGGAATACTGTGCCAAATTAAGGGTGCCACAATTCAAAAAGGATGTTAACAAGTTGGAGAGTGTTCAGAGGAGGGCAACCAACATGATGAAAGGTTTTGAAACCATGTCCTAAGAGGAGCAGCTTAAGGAGATGAGTATGTTTAGCCTGGAGAAGAGAAAGTTAAGAGGTGATATGATAGCCCTGTTTAAATATCTAAAGGGATGTCATATTGAGAATGGAGCAAGCTTGTTTTCTGATGGTATGGCAGTGCCCCCACCCCCCAAAAGCCTTTCTCTCATTCCCATCACCATTACAGGTTTGTTTGGTGAGAGTGGCTACTCCCAGGCTGTGGAATTCCCTCCCATGGGAGGCTCAGGCCTGTTACAGACGGGCTTAAAGTACATCCCCAGGACATACTAGGGTTAGGAAACGGAGTCCATTCTGGATGCCCTAACCCTAGTATGTCTTGGGGATGTACAAAATGGCAGAGTCCTATACACATGGGCACCGCCATGGGGACGTCACCACCAAGCCGCCTCCAAACGGGGTGGCGCGGAAGTGACGCCCCGGCGCCTTCCGTGGCGCTGGAAGGAGCTCCATTTCGGAGCTCCTTCCAGGATTTGTGTCACTGGCGCAGCCTCTACACGGCTGTGCCAGCAATGCAAATTCTCAGCGTCCCCGCCGCCGTCGCATGTCCTTTGGGGCATGAAGCCCCAGGGACACCCCTTTCCAGGCCGTGGGGAAGCGACCTTTTGCTGCTTCCCCGTGGCCTGGAAAGTGGCGGATTGGGGCCTCAGAGGCTGCACTGTGGCAGCTGAGGCCCCGATCCGGCAGGGAAAGGGCCGGATACAGGCCGCCTCTTTGGGCGGTCTGTAACGCTCCTGAGTTTGCCTCCTCTGTCCTCTAGTTCCTCCAGTATGCAAAGACCTTTTTATTCAGGCAGGCCTTTGGCTTATAATGCATTGGGCAGAAGGGGCTTTAAATGGGACTGTGCTTTTATCTTATCTATCCCGCTATAAATATTTTTTTTAAAAAAGACTTACTTGTTTAATTGTTGCTTTTTAAACACTTTTGTGCTGATAGGGTTTTTTGTTGTTGTTGTTTTAATCTGTACCTTGTTTTAAATTGGAGGTGAGCCAACTTGGGTCCTGTGCAAGGAGAAAACAGGCAAATAAATAAATAAATAAATAAATCTGTAATCACAAGGTTCCAGACAGAATGGAACAAATCTGTTAAATGGGTGTACATTTCACTAATTCTTCCCTGCCCCATTAAAGCCTCCAGACTTTGCCCCAAATTATATTACAACCCTAGTTCCATATTAGTGCAATTCGCTTTTTTGAACACTAACTGTATAAACTGGTCTGATTCGTATAGGTTAATTGCCATTAAAGTAGACCTACTGAATTTTATTTAAAGTGGGTAAATCCCACGGATCCAATAAGTCTGTTCTGGTTAGGACTAGTGATAGGATTCAAGCCACTTTATACAGCTCAAATAGTGTAATTCTTCCTACCCTTAAAAGAAGTAATCCAATCCTATTATGCTAAAATCCCAAACTCATTAGGGCTCCAGATTTAGACTTCTTCTTTTGACTGAGGTTGCCATCCCAGGTGACACAACTCAATCTCCCCATGCAGAATTGATCACCAAGCAGCTGTGCATACCCAAGACCTCTCAGAAGGAATGTCAACTGAGAGGTAGAGAGGATTCTGGGTAATTAAATGTATAAATTAAGGATTCCCTTAAGGTATGCCTTTCTCCCATTTATTAGATTTGTCTCAGGCAAACTCCTCCGGGGATCTTCCAAGAAAGGGTTGTGACTTCAGGCGCACACCATGTCAGCATGGTGTGTTTGCAAGGGCTTCTTCCCTCACCCCACTATCTCCTCAACGTCCACTGCCTGCAGCCGGCAATTAAAAGAAGTGACAGGGATGTGTCTTTAAAAGTGAGATCTATGAAAAAACTAAAGTATTGTCTGTCAGATGGAGGGGAGGAGGAGAGTGTCAGAGGGGTGGTGGATGAAAAATGGTAGCCTGAGCTCTCTGAATGGATGAGTGGGAGAAATTCTTGTCCGTTCCTGCACCCAAAGGGATAAAACCCAATGATAGCCCTCTCAACTGCTTAGTGGATAATGCATGTCCTGTTTGGATGCAAGTAATGTCTTTTTTACTTCTTCCTATCTGGGAAGAATGAATCAAATATGAGGAGCGATGGAAACATGATTTTCAACCCATTGCTTTTGATTAAGTGCTTGAACATGTGGGTCCCGAGACTTGCAATAATACTAATGGGGCATAAAGCACTCTAAAGAGGACACGCCGGCATTGGTCCAAATGCCATTATCCTGGAGTAAAAGGAAAGAAAAACAAAACAGCAGATGCAGTATGTCCACTGTTAACCTTTTTGTGGCTGTTGCTCCCAACAAGAAAAGTGTGTCACCTCCCTCTCCTGCAACAGCCCCTTTTGGAAATGATGCTGAGAACACAGTTGAGAATTTAAGAAAAAAAGTGTGTGTGAGTGAGTGTTTGATTCTTGGCAAGATTCAGGTCTTGGAACTGGGATGGCTGCAGATGTGTGCATTGTGGGATTTTCATAAAGGGGCCCTTTCTCACTACACAGTTTCAAACTGTAGATTCAAACTACAAGAAAAGAGATTCCACCTAAACATTGGAAGAAATTTCTGAAAGAAAAGGCTGTTTGACAGTGGGAAATGATGCCTCAGAATGTGGTGGTGTCTTCTTCTTTGGAGGTTTTAAAACAGAAGTTGGATGGGAGTGCTTTGATTGTGTCTTCCTGCACAGCAGGGGGTTGGACTGGACAGTCCTTGGGGTCTCTTCCAAATCCATGATTCTAAGGTTTTACAGTTATAGCACTATGACGTCATTTAGGGGCAGTGCATACCGGCAGGAAAAGCTGCCTGGGGGTGGAGTCAGGGCATGGTGTCCATATGACGCATGCCCCGGCTCTGCCTTCAGACCAGTGTCGCACCACATGGCGCATGGCATCACAGCACTCCTCTGGTGCTGCGTCCGCACAGTGCAACACTGAAGGAGCACCAAAAAGCTGCAGGGCCATGGCTATCACACCCTGCAAAGGCCAGATTGGGGCAGCAGCATGTAGTTGCTGCAGCCCGGATCCAGCACAGCTGGAGGCAGCCACAGGCCACCCTTTAGGAGCGGTCTGCACAGCCTCTAAGTCAAGATGCTATGGATGCATCTTATGAATCCTGAGATTTGTAGCTTGGTAGATTTATACATTTGTAGCCAGAGATCCCTGAGCATTCCAAATATTAAATATTCTAAATAGCACCATCTAAATTACAAATGTCCCTCTCTTAGCTGAAATCCTAGGATATCATAAGATGCAGCCATGGCAATTATAGTGGAATGACAGTGCTGTAACGGTATAACGTGAAAGGGCCCCATGTCTTGAAAGATTTTTAAAATAACACTTGCCAGAATTTCCCTGTCAGCCTCTGGTTATGCTGGAGGATGCAATTTTAAAAAATCTGGAATTCATTATAGCAGTTATGAATGCATGTTATACATTTGTGAGTGGTTTGTATTCATGATCCCTATGTATTCACTAGTTTAAGGAATACATAGGGATGATGAAAGTCCACTAGTCTTCACTTATAGGCAGCAGCTGCTGCAAGTCAAAAATCTGTTCACTAATCCATTGAGAAGCAGCTGATTGACGTTTCTCTGGCGGGGTACACATCGTCCAAAAAGGGTGCCCTGCCAGCGCCTGGTTTTCCACTGGAGGGAAGTCTCATCCGCCACCATTTTGATGCCCTCATCACGTGCGAGGGGCGAGGAGCGTCTAGAAGCGCCGCCCCGAGGCACCCCTCGCATGTGACGAAGGCGTCCTTTTTGGCCCGTCTGTACTGGGTCTCTGATGCAAGGGGTTTTGCAACAAGGACTCTTCATCTGACTGTCACACTGGAGTTTGCTCATGGGAGTGGGTGAGCCTCAGTTGACAGGAGAACAGATCCCTTTTGCTTGTAGCAGCTGATGCCAAGTAATTGAAGGCTGGGGTTGGGAGATGTTAATTAGGTGCGGGACAGACTGCCCCAGAAGGGCAGCCTGCCGGTGGCCTTTTTCCCTCCAGAGGGACACCGCAGCTGCCAGACCACATGGCGTCCATCCAGAGTAAAAAGAACCCAGAAAAACCGGGTGCGTTTTGTGCTGCCAGGCAGATGTAACGAGTGCACCAATGGCACACTCATTACGTAAGAGACACGCAGTGATGTGTGGACGCTGCATGTCACTTACATCAAAATGGCAGCATCCGTATGGATAGGACACTGCCATTACTATGCCACCGCACTGTGCTAGGGTTAGGGACCATGCTGTTGGTGCGTGGTCCCTAACCCTAAAATTGGCACCAGCACGGTGCATTCAGCTAATCTGTAATGGACCTTAGCTAGGTAACTAAAGTGGTTATGTAGCTAAGAAGGTGATGCAGAACTGTGGCCAGCTTTCCCAAGTGTTGGTTCACTTACAATAACATTCAAACATTCAACATTCCTCCTCCAACCACCTTCTTGAGGGGGAGAGAGGCCTGGCCTGGAAGACAAAGAGCCCTCCTCCAACCACCATCTTGAG
>NC_056523.1:321408906-321424150 GCF_019175285.1 Sceloporus undulatus
CCCAGAAAGCTGCTATAATAACAGTCATCCTTGGAGGTCCCCTACTATATTACTGGCATAGCTTGATGCTCCCTTATGATTTCTCTTATTCATTTCTTTTCATCAATCACTTTGAGCCATTTCAGGAAATGGAAAAATATAGACCAAGAACAAAGGCTGAAAAGAGGGACACCTAGCCTGAGACTGCCCTGCCAGTGTAACTTTGAGATCAATTGATGGAAAAGAGAAGTGATATGCAGTTGGTATCCACTTAAAACTCATGCTACCTATAGTGAGAGAATAAAGAGAAATGAATATCCAAAGGTCATCATAAACATATCTAGGGGTAGGTGTATTGGCCATACAGCAAAGTACTGTTGTTGTTGTTGTTGTTGTTGTTGTTGTTGTGTGCCTTCAAGTTGTTTCCAATTTATGCTGACCCTATGGCAACCCTATCATGGGGTTTTCTTGGCAAGATTTGTTTAGAGGAGGTTTGCCGTTGCATTCCTCTGATGCTGAGAACATACGGCTTGCCAAGGGTTACCCAGTAATAAAATCCAAAATCACAAAAAAATTGTGAGATTCGGGTTGTCTCTGGCCTTTATGAGGCTACTCACCCCCTTCTTAGGCAAAGAACATTGAAATTGGAAAACGTTCAGGTGCTGTTTAGGTAAAACACATCAAGCGCAGTCTAATTTTTAAAAGAGGTTTTACCTTTTTTAGAGGGAGAAATCTCAAAGAGTTAAGTCCCAATCCCATGGCTCCCACTTTAAGATTCCCCTGTTGCAGTTAAACCTCTGTTTTGTGTATTGCTATATCAATGTTTTGTGGATTTTGGATGTTGTTATACTTCGCTAGATGGTCAACATGGCTACCCTTGGCTATGTTTTCTGGTTTGGGGGATACTGCATTTTAGCCAGTAGTCTTAGGCAAAAGCAAACTTTCTAAGTTTGTTGTTGTTGATGATGATGATGATGTGTGCCTTAAAGTCACTTCTGATCTATGGTGATCCTAAGGCAAACCTATTACTTGGTTTTCTAAGACATGTTTCTTCAGAGGGTGGTTGCTAATGCCATTCTCTGAGGTTGAGAAGGTGTGACTTGCTCAAGGTCACCCAGTGGGCTTACATGGATGAGCTAGGATTCCACTCTGGTCTCCAGAGTCATACTCTGCTCATACCACTACACCATGCTGGCTGTCTAACCTGTGTGTCTTTTCTCATACCCTCCAATATTTGGAAGATGAAAATCAGGACAGATGTTGCCAAGTGACATCAGAGTGTGATTAAAATGGCAAAAATTATTAATGAGGAAGGAACCTGTGTGCCCTTCCTCATTAATAATCTTTGCCATTTTAATCACACTCTGATGTCGCTTGGCTACTTCTGTCCTGATTTTCATTTCTGAAATGTTGAAGGGTATGTGGAGACTTATGCTATGGAGACCTGATATAGAATCTCAGACTTCGTGTGGAACTGTGAACTAAAAGAAACCCTGTTTTGGACTGAAAATCTGAATACGAAGACTAAACTATGCTTAGGCATGGCTTGGCAAAACTCTTCGAACAATTACAGGAAATATAAACCTACTTTGGAGTACAGATCTTCCAGAGGACTTCATTTCCCTTTTTGTTGTCATTATTGTTGCTGATATTTTAAGGACTAGAACCTTACTCTGTTCCAAAGATTCTGCCATGAATAGACCGGATGGCATCAAAGAGAAAGTCCCATCTGTCTAACAACCTACTCCAATTGGATTTCATAGTCTCCCTTTTGTCTCTCTGGTTTTAGAGTGCATTTTTTAAAGTCTCACAGCAGGCTCCGGAGCAATTACTTAATGTTCTAAATTACTATCAAGTATGCCTGGGTTCAGCGAGGGTACAATAACTCAACCCAGTTGGCTCAGGTATCTTTTTATTATTATCATTGGGATCTTAAGTATACCAGAGATGGAAGCCAAAGACGTTTCAAGCAGTCATTCAGCAGGACTCATGGGCTAAAAAAACGGCCAACCGTGCAGATTGCATTTTTAAGGCTTTCTTTGAGGTTTCTGTCTGCTCTTTTGTTAGGGCAATGCTAAGTGGGTATAGAGACTGGAAGGAGCTATTCTGCTATTATGTGAGTTTTAAATAGGACTTAGAAATACTGTTGGATACAATTTGATTAAAAACGGAACTGGGGATTTTAAAAAAAATCCTATCCCTTTTTTAATTTGTGCAGATCCTCCCCCCCCCCCTTTTTTTTTTTTTTAAAAACTCCTCTAGCACAGATGAGGCCTCTTTAGTGAATATAGAACTCATCTCATATACGTAGATATACTTGAACAACAATGTGATTTTTAAGGTGGCGACATGACCTCCAAAGTTCAAAAGCCAATGAGGCATGTCTCTCAATAATGAAAAGCCATGAAGCTGCTTAGAGGTCCATGCTCCTGTGTCCAGTCACATCAGTTGAAACTTGGTCAAAGACAGATATTGTAAAATATGTACGGTTTAAGCCACAATCCAGTAAAGGAGGGAGATTCACACTGATATGTGCATTGGGTTACCAATGTACATGAGTGCAAGTCCCCATCAAGTAAAAGGTCTGTAAAGCTGGAGTTTATTGAGCTTTTCCAATTTCCACCTCAAAGATAATTCAACCCCAACAAGTTTCAAGCTTTCTTTTTCCCCTACAGAAACTGGCACATGTTTTTATGTTAGTTTTTCAAAAGCACACATTTGTGCACATATTTTTTTCTTATTTTGTTTTATTTACATCCTATTTTTCTTCTAACACAGAATTCAGCACATGATTTAAAGCATATACATTTTAGGTGCAAGACAGACCACCCGAAAACGGTGGGCTGGAGGTGTCCATTTTAACTCCCAGGACATGCCACAGCAGCCAAATCACGCGCCATCCCTCTGGAGTAAAAAGAACCTGGAAAAAATGGGTTCTTTTTATGGTGAACAGTGCACATCACGAGTGCGCAATAGGTGCACCGGTGATGTAAGTGACTTGCAGCAACATGTATCCACTGCATGTCTCTTATGTCAAGATGGCAGTGCCCGTATGGACGGGATGCTGCCATGATGCCACCACCATTCAGGAGCCTGTGGTTAATGCACACTCCCAAACCCTAGTATCGGTGGTGGCACGTCCCTTTGGGCCCATCTGTCTCAGGCCTTAGAGATGTATGCAGGTTTCTTTGCAGATTTTTAAAAAGTGTACATGTTCATGGAATATATTGCAAGGTAAAGAATGTACAAATTTTCAGTCCAGTTCTATATTCAGGTCTGAACATGTGTGTATGTTGTTTGCCTTCAAGCCATTTCCAACTTATGGTGATTCTAAGGCAAACCTATCACAAGGTTTTTTGGCAAGTTTCTTCAGAGGGGGTTTGCCACTGCCATCCACTGAGACTGAGCTAGTGTGACTTGCCCAAGGTCACCTGGAAGGTTTTATGGCCAAATGGAGATTTGAACCCTGGTTTCCAGACCCATAGTCCAACACTCAAGCCACTACACCACATTAGCTCATTCTAAAGCATGCATTAAAATATTTTTTAAATGCCTGTAAGAGCATATTTTACATCTATCCCTTGCTCCATCCATACTACAATACTCTGTTACAATGTGTTCCACTGGGTCAATGTATCTTACAATGCAGATTTGGATGCATTGTCCCCATCTTTCCAGAGACATTTGTTGTTAAGTGCAGGGGCGTCATTAGGGTTGGTGTCTTCCCAATGTAGTAACTCATGCTGTCAACTGCCATTCTACCTGACTGGTACAACCCAACCACTTCCTCTGCCAGCCAGACACCTCTTCCATGGTGGGGGTGCAGTGCTGCTGCCACTACCTAGCAACTCATTCCAGGTCTGGCATAATTGCTTAGTCAATAGATGTGCCAAACCTGGAAGGTGATGCCCTTTCTGATTTGCCCAGAAGATGTGGCAGACCCAGAAGAGGTTGCTGGGTGGGGTCAGCACCCCAATCCCACCAGCATCTGCATCCTATGGGCAGATAAAGCACTCTGGCTTCTAGAGGGGATGGATGGAAGCAACTGCCCAGCCAGGTGTTCAACTCCCCCCCCCTTCCCCGATGTTATCAGGTGCTGTCCTTACCCACTGCACCCCCTAATGACACCCTGGTTAAGTATGTAGAAAGATCCTGTAGCACCTTTGGGACTAACAGCAAGAAAGAAATTGGCAGCATGAATTTCAGTCTACTTCCTCAGATGCATAGACTGAAGTCTATGAAAGCTCATGCTGCCAATTTCTTTATTTTAGTTAGTCTCAAAGATGCTACAAGATCTTTCGATGTACTGATTTTACAGACTAACATGGCTATATCTTTGAATTATACCACCCTGGTTAAGTGTCAGCAGTTGCTTGTGAATACAGGTGGGCATATTCATTTCAGCTATATGCACAGTTTGGCATCTGACCAGTTTAAAGTAATGCAAATTGACTGGACAAATATAGCCAAATGATAGACATGCAATTAAATCATTACTTTGTCACAGTATTGGCTACAAGTATGCTAACTTCAATGGTAAGGTCCTAAAGAAGATTTCAGGGTTCAGTTCCTTTCAAAAGCTTTAGGGAACATCTCATTAAATCACAATATATAGTGGTTTGAGTGTTAGACTATGACTCTGGAAACCAGGGTTTGATTCCCAGCTCAGCCATGAAACCCACTGGGTGACCTTGGACAAGCCATATGCTCTCAGCTTCAAGGGAAGGCAATGGCAAACCTAATCTGAACAAATCTTGCCAAGATTGCCATAAATCAAAATGACTTGAAGGCACAAAACAACAACAATATCCCTTTTCACCAAAATAAATGGATTGCTTTTATAATCATTATGGCAGAGCGCTTATGACATGTCCAGAATTTGGAGGCATCTACTGACAAATAACAAGTTATTTTAAATGAATCCCTTCTTCCAATAACCTAGGCACTATATCATTATTTCAGATTACATCACAAATGTAGCATAAGAAGAGATAATATCATTTCTTTTGGCAAGTCTCAGTAGGTTTTTCATTATTAGTGAATGGCCAGAACTTCCCATTTTAGCAAATTTTAGGACTGGAAAAAATACTAGAAACTACTCAAATGATAACTGGGAAAAAAGGGTTTATCTTTTTTCAAAAAATCCAACAAAGTAAATACAGGAAACACAAGACTCGTGCAATCTGGGATATATTCTTCATGAAAAATACATTTGGATTTTTTTAATATATAGATAGAAAATTGCATGAAATACAATGCAAGGTCAGAAATGTACAAATTTTCAGCCTTATTCTACATTCAGGTCTGGCCGTGTAGATTGTATTAATTAAAAAAAATTCTCTCTCAGACTTGCTCCATTCATACTGGTAGACTTTTTAAGATCAATTAAAAGGTCTGGATGTACCTTTCAATTCAAACTGTGATGACTGTCCCCATTTTTCCATTTGCTGTTAAATGTTAACAAATTTCTGGCACAGAAAATAGGATTTTAGTGTACAAGAAATGCTCTTTGTTATGGAACCCGCCCTCCATGCTTGCTTTGTCCCAATTCAAGAATAGTCCTTGAAAACTGCTCACTTTGGAGGACTTTCTTGAAATGAGGAGGTATGTCATGCATTTATTTACTTCTGCCTGAAAGAACAAAAGTTAACAAATATTTGCATCCCTATGTTTATTAATGAAACAACTAGGATCCCCTTTAAATGGATTAGGGTTATCAGGCAGAACATTATATATCACCACCAACATACTCTGTATTAGTTGTAATAAATCTCTGCTTTTCAGTTGCGGGGGTATTCAAGACAGCACACACTCCAGCTCTCCCAATTTGGCAGCAACAGTTCGGATTAATCCTCTGCCATCCCAATTTTTCAGTTGCTTTTAAAATGTCCCAGTTTCTATCTCCTCCTCCCACTTTTCCCTTTGGCTTACTTCAGTTCCTGCAAACTGAGTTCAATGTGCCAAAGTGGTTTGCATTCAGTTATCTCAGCAGGAGGGTGAGGCGGAGTGACAGAATCTTGCCCTTTCCTTTAAACACAGACAAAAGCAAACTGCTGCAACTTCTCCTAGCTTATGTTTCCTTCTTTATTAAAAATTTTTGCATTCTTGACCACAGTCTAATGTTATTTGGCCACATGTCTCCCAGTTTTTATCTGTGAAATGTTGGTGGGTATGAGATGGTGGGTACAGTCTGCTGGCAGGCCTCCCATGGGCATCGCATCGGCTGCTGTGAGAAGAGAATGATGGAGTGGCTAGATTTTCTATCTAATTCAGCAGGGCCATTCTTGTGTTCTTGAAGAATGAAACTGAGAGTAGCTGAGTCTTGACATAGCCAGATGCATTCTGTCCCACCAAGTATAAATTTAGGTTCCTCTGCCATGAGAACACATGCCCTGAAAAACTATGGACCAAATTTGATGCCACTATGAACACACCCAAAATTCTAGCCATACACCAAGTTCCACTCTTTGTTTATGCACCTAATGGTAAAACCTATCTCCCATTTTCTATAATTTCCCACAGTGGACTTAGGATGCACCTGCACTGTGGAAATAATGCAGTTTGACACCCCTTTAAGGACTGTAGCTCCATCCCATGGAATCCTGGGATTTGTAGTTTTACAAGGTCTTTAGCTTTCTTTGTCAAAGAGTGCTTTTGCCTCCCAAAACTACAAACCCCAGGATTCTATCGGATGGAGCTATGGCAGTTAACATAGTATTAAACTGCATTATTACTACAGTGTAGATGCATCTTAACATTGTTTAACTACATGGAGATGACTTCTGAGTAGATTTGCACTGCAAATATCCACAAATGCAAGAGGATGCTTTGAAACCTATGGAAATGCTTAGGAATCAAATGTCTCAAAATTGTTGTTTTTTGTAAGATCATACCCATCACCCCAAGAGATTTAAACATTAAAAATATTTGATCACAGTATTTTAGTCCGAAAAATAGAGATGTGTGGAACATAAAACACTGCAAATTTATATTTCAAACTAAAAACTAAGGCCTGTTACAGCCAGCCAAAAAAGCTGTTCGAGTCAAGTGGGGTATGGTGTTTCAATGATGCATGCGTCCTAAGAGTCCGAAGTCGCACAAAGCCACGCTCCAGCCCTAAGGACTGGAACGTGGCTTTGGTGTGGTTCTGGACTCTTAGGACACATGCATCATTGAAACACCATACCTCCACTGTGACTCGAAGCAGCTGTCTGTACAGGCCTAAAACTCAACCGGACTCTTTCTTTGTGAGGATTAACAAAACTAAATAACTGAGGAATAAATAAAATGGAGGAAGGATCCGCTCTCTCTGGAAACGGTGCATTTTTCTGTGGGTGTTATCTGTTGTCCACTGTCATGAAAGCCACCATAAGGCAAAAAAGCAGCCATTAAAAACAAATGTGGCAGCCATTTTGCAGTCCCTAAAATTCCAAAACTGTTGCGTGGTAAGAATTTTTGGTAAAACACAAAAAAATAGTGGGCTCTTTGCATTCTGATCCCACCTTCTAGGAATTCAGCACATGCACCAAAGGTAAACTGAATGAAAGAAAAAAAAAAATTAATATGGTTGGAGGAGCTAAGAAATGGTCCTTGTCAGTTCAGCAAATCTGAAGTGAATCTCATCTCTTTTGGCCCACTAATGCTGCCCTCTGTACTGGAAGTACAAACGGACTAATGTTAATGACATTTCTAATATATTCAATTGCAGCGCTATTGAATCCAGCTGAAAGTTTCCCCCTTGATGTCAGTTGCATTTGAATCACCCCTTGGGTCTTAGCGTACCGATCACTCCCCTATAATTTTCTCTGTCCCTAATTACTTTAGAGTGTATATCATACTTAGAGTGAGCGCACGATCTATATCTCTTTCTTTTTTTAACTGTCTGAACTTGTAGCATTAGGAGAGTAGTAATAAACATAGAACATTAACATGCAAATTCCTTATGTTTTGGGGAAAAATTACTTCATAAATGCAAGTAAAATTTTCCCCTTTTTATTACTGAAATTAACATATTAAGAATTTCTTTTTATGTTTAAAAAACATGCAATGGGCAAAGCAGACGCCAAAATGTATTGCTTTCTACTATAAGAATCAGATGTCATTTCTTCCAACTCAGCTCTGGGAAAAGAGAAAGGAGAGAGAGAGACCGGCAGAGACAGAAACAATTTGTTGTATACATTAAATTTTTGAGACATCGGATAGCATTTCCTCCATTAAAAATTTAAATGAAAAAAGATTGCTTACAGCTCTCTATCAATCACACCTGAATAAAAACTCTCTTGAGGCAATTGTCTCTGGCAGGTACCAAAATGTGCTGGTTTTAATGTGATGGACAACCTAATAGAGGTCATTGTAATTGTTATTATACCAAATATTGCACTGTCAGACAAACCACCCAAAGCTACATATATTATTTGAGATGTCGTAGGTTCTTTGCTGCAAGGGTTTGGGGGGAGGAGGGATCCTTATCTTTCCTTGGAAAAGGAAGAAACAACCTGGTAAGACCTTTCCTCCCCATCTTCATCGATGCGCTTGTCATTAAACATATTGTCTGGCAGGCAGGCAGACCACTTATGCATCACCAAAAAGAAAAAGAAAGAGGACAGAGAGGACTCTGATTTGCATAAAAGGTACAAATGCAATTCATACATCTAGATCAAATAGAAGATATTGCAATAAACTTAAGTAGGAAATGAAGTACACCCCTCTCTCTCTGTAGAGATGGGGAAGACTGTGATCAGGCGACTGTGCTCAGGTGGCCTGAGCACAGTGGATGGGTAGCTTGTCCTTTTCCTGTTTGCAGAGATAATGGTATTGAGCAATGGTATAAATGACAAGAAAAGAAATTCCACTAAAAACATTAGGAGATGTTCTGGTGGTAAGAGCTGTTTGATAGTGGAACGCACTTCCTTGGCATGTGGTGGAGTCTTCTTCCTTGGAGGTTTTTAAAACAGAGGCTGGATGGCCATCTCTCGGAGTGTTGCTTTGTTGTGAGTTCCTGCATGGTACCTGAGGTCAAAACTCTATATCATTCTCATGATTCTATGAACTTCAGAGTGGCTTGCTGTCCCTTAAGATCATCTAGTCAGTCATTTGTCCACTATCAGAATCTCTCTCGAAAGCACACATTAATAATAATAATAAAAAATATTTATTTCATAATACAACGCTTTCCTGGGAGAGCAAAGCGGTTTACAAGTTCAAAGGGAATATACATTTTAAACATGTTACAATAATATACAGTCAAGAATACTGTCCTCTTCAGGCTAGGCTTTTCTCCTCACCGGCCCAGGATCGACAGTTACGGAGGGAGGGCAATTGTCTCTTCGCAGCCTGTATCTACTCCCTCACAGGCAGGAGACCGTTACGGAGGGAGGCACTTTGTCTTCAGGCAGGCTGTTCTCTCCCTCACAGGCCAAGGTGACAGTTAGAGGAGGCACTGTCTCTCAGGCCAGCCTGTCTCTCCTCAGGCCAAGGTGACATACGGAGGCGACATCCAATTTCTGCTTAAAGTTCAGTTAGGAGAGTCTACACCTTCCAGATAGCTGTTCCCTTATATCCAGAGGTTCTTTGAATCCTGTTATCCCAGAGTCTTTGATCCATTGGTTCAAGTCTTTTTCTGCCAGGAAACAAGTCTTGCCCATCTTCTAGGTGACAGCCTTTCAGATACACAATGGACATATCATATAGTTGGAAGACACCACAAGGGTCAGCCATTCCAACCCCATGCAGGAATAAAATAAAAGTTCTACTCACAGATTGCCATCCAACCTCTCATTAAAAACTTCCACCGCACTCTGAGGCAGCATATCATATCTCAGTTTTCTTGTCTCATGCTAAATACACCCACTTCCTCTTAAGGTTGATGATTTTCATCCCGCCTTTTTCCCGGACAGTTCAAGGCATATTTACAACGTTCGTCCTCAACTTCACTTTATACTTTGGCAACACAACCTCTGAGTAGGTTAATTTGAGAGAGAGGGATGGACCAATGTCATCTAAATTCATGGCTCAATGGGGATTTTAGCTCAGATCTCACAAATCTCACTCCACCTAAGCATTGTGTCACCCGGGCTCTTTCTATTTTAAATACACATACATTCAACTGTTGGATGCCATTAATTATAGATATTGATAGGAAGGACTCTCTTCCATCAGTCCTTCAACACAAGGACTCTCCTCTGTAAGGTAGGACCATGGCCACCTTATTGGATGTTGAACGGCATTTCAAGCTCCTACTTACAAAATCAGCACATACTTTCAGATAGTCAACCTTTAAAATGGAGCTCCTTTGTTTGTCAATCAAATTCACTTCTGCTTTCATCAAATGTTGACTATTCTACAACATTGGGCCATGGAATTGGTTCTTTCCCCACCTCCTTTTTTTAAAAAAAACTGGCAGCAGTGTGCACATATTCTTCAACTTGTCAAACCTTAAAAACTCCAGTGTGTGGTGTGTGTGTGTAATAGTTGGGTCATTACAGATTATGGCAACCCTAAAACGGACCCCATCCTGGGTTTTCATTGGCAAGATTGGTTCCGAGGAGATTTGCCATTGCCTTTTCCCTGAGGCCTGAGAGAGTGTGACTCCCCAAAGTCATGGGTCCCATGTCTCCTCTGATGCAGCCTCTAGCTTCCCTCGTTCCAGCCCAGCATTCCTCCCTCTTGGAACCTCTCCCTTCCCTTCTCCCTCCCAGCCCAATGCCACCTCCAAAGCCTGTTTACCCCCCAGATGCTAGCCTTTCTCTTCCCTTCCTTCTAGCCCATCTCTGAAGCCTTGCCTCCCCCCCCATGCCAGCCTCTTCCCTTCCTTCCAGCTCAAACATGTGCTAACCTGTCACAACAACAACAACAATAAAATACCTCACCGCAGAATGCTATCTCTGCATCCTTTTTTTGCTTTCCCCTGATTGCCACCCCAGAATGCCTTACACACATATACATAGTACTAAAGCACTCACACATTGTATCAATTTGCCAAATTTAAAAGGAAACACAAGCATTCGCATATTCTGTCACACACAACACACACACCCACACACACACCACACAAAAAATTTTTAAAAAATGCCACTTGCAAAGTGACCTGCCGTGCTGGCAGCAAGCAAACAAAGGAAATGTGCAAGACAGACACATTTATCAATATTATCAACCTGTAGCACCAGCATGCGAATAAATCTGTACACAATCAAATTACAAAAAACGAGAGAGAAGCAGAGAGAGAGAGGATGAGAGAGGAGAGAGGAGGCCACTTGCGACGAGTTAGGGCAGTCCACTCTGCCCTCCCTCTGACCTATCTCTCTCCCCTGAACTACCAATCCTGACAGGGGCCAAGTTCACCATTTTATGCGCAGCAGGGAGAAAAGACAACAGGTTTCCAAAAAATACACTGGAACATAATCCACTTTCGGAAAACCCGCTCTAAGGGGGATTTGCTCTGGATCGGTTCTGTGCAAGCAAGACCTCTAATTCTGAGTGTTAAAAAACTGGTGATTGCCAATGGGAACTGACTTTTAATCCAGGTTTTAACAATCAGTACAAAAGGTCGTCTGAAGGCCCCCCAACATCAAATCACTGTGCTGTGCGGCTCTCATTTTAATTGATTCTCGCTCTCTTTTATCAGCGTGCAACTCCATATTCAGTTGATATTTGTATAATTGGAAGTCCACCGACAATATGGTACATGCAGTTGCAATTCTTGAAAATGGCGCATCATTATCTCAGCACCTTCAGTGCTTTGCCCTTGATTCACTGGGCTTACCTAAACAACAGGCACCCATAACAGGTACGCAATGCGAGATGCCCCCAATGGTGGCATTCCGCAGAGAGGCTGTAGTATAGCCAGTATGTGTAAATGCTTGATGTGATTTACATTACACAAGCTGATGCTTCATGGCTTTAAGACTGTAAGACTTGAACCTGGAAGAGGGCCTTCTCAATAGCCACACATAACCCTTTAATGCTTTTCCTCATACAGCCATTACACTGTTTTAACTTTTTGCCATTTAATTTTTTTAGTCCATGCTATTTTCCCTATCTGTTGACCACTGAGTTTTCTGGATTAACCTGATTCTAGTTTATTGTTGTGTTTTCACTCTTCAGGGGCATTGTACCATAGCTGAGTAGCTCAGAGGTGTCAGGCTGAATGGTCGTAAGATTCCATTCAGGTGGCCCAGGAAAAGGTTGCAGCCCTCAGAATGTCACAGCAGCACAACGTTAAACCTGACTGAGAAGCTAAGCTGGCAAACATTAATCTAGTTCTCGGAATTTTGCTACAACCAGGGTACACCCATTGCATTCAACAGGTTACTGGCTACCTATGGTTATTAAAATATGCGTTATTATGTGTTGATTCAGTCGCAGAAACAACAAAACAAAAAGTCTATTAAGTGGTTCTGCAAGTCCCCCGCCATTTCCAAGTGGTTTATTGGGGCCAGGAGGAGGATGAGATGTGTGAGAAACCACCTGCTTCTCTATAGCATATGAATAATTGCCTTTTCAGTAGTCCCTCCCACACATTCTTTGTTATGTCGGATTGTACCTGCCTGCAGCACATCTCGCACAGCTGGAAAAAGGTTTGGAGATCAAATGATTTGGACAGCATAGGTTCATGAGAGGGGAAGGAAACCTAGGTGCACCTGAAAAATAATTCCATATTCTGCTGCCGTAGCTCAATGCTATGTAATTTTGGAATTTATATTTTGTGAGACATTTAGCTTTCTCTGTCAGAGAACTCTGGTGCCACAAAACACAACCCATTCCTTAGAATTTAATCCCGCATTGACACATGGCTTTTAAAGTGGTTGTCAACAACTGGATTTTTTCTGGAGTGCAGATGCGTCCTAAGCGGCTTCTCTGCCCCACTAAATGGAAAACTCTGACTGCCTTTGAAGGAACCAAGGCTGAATAAACAGCTCTGGGAAGCCCCAAATAGGAGGAAGGAAAGAAGAAGGAATCATCTACTGTTGGATTGCACTTTAATACTTGTCCAGCTCTGTGAGCTCAGTGGTAATGATTTAAAAGAATCCTTATAAAACATTTCTGCAGGGTTGCTTGTTCATATAATGACACTTTTCAATAAAAATACGATGAAGGTCTGCAAAAAATAAAAAAAAAAAGCATCGATTTTTATCCAGAATTACAAATGTTTTAAAAAAACGAAATGTGTTGTTGTTGTTTTTTGTTTGTTGCGGCCACTAGATGGATTTGCAATGTAGCTTCTTTTCTTTATGCTCAGAATCTCCTGGACACGAGCACAAAAGAACTTCAATAGTTCAATAGAACACGATTATCTCCATTCTCCTTTGCTCTGTGCAACGGCGCTGATGCACAAAAAAACGTTTAATTACCACTCGACATAGACGTGATCTTGCGGCTTGAAAATCAGGAACGTTAACTCTTTCAAAATAATTTAAATTTGAGCGGTGAATTTACATTGAAATGAGTTTTTTTCTTAAAACCCTGGAGTAAAACAGCCCTGTAGGCAAGCATTAACAAATAGCTTTGCAATTCTAGGCTAAGTGAAATTCAATTGAGGAGGTCAAACTGAGTAATCTGTCTTCTCAGCCCAAGAATGAATGAGCTGGAAAAGCTGAGTTAACCTCTACAGAGGAAACATCGCATCTGCCACCTGATTTATCTTACCCCCTTGTGACTCCCCACTATGCACTTGTTCTCTTCTCTCTTTTCTTGGACATTTATATCCATTGGGAGATCATTAAACGGCCAGCCAGTAAAGAATCGCAGTTCCTTGTGGGGTCACCGGAACCTTTTTCCCAATGCTTGTTAATGGCCTTTGTTGTGCTAGGAGCCAAATCATGATCATATGGTTTTGTCGGAAACACGACAAAATCCATGTCATCAATTAAACTGTAGGCCAGCAAGCCCGTCCTTGACCTGCCCCCTTGACACCTATCCATTGTCCGCTGTAGTTGCTACTAAATGCAGCTGCCAGGGCCCCGGTTTTTTGGTTCCTGCATTGTGCAGGCGTACACACTGTTGTAGGCAAATAGGGAGATGTAGAGTAGAAGGCAAATGTGAATCCTACCTAGCGTTAACACATCTCTCCCTGAAAACAAGGTTTTAAGAGATGCATGGACTCAGAGATCCGATTTACACACTCAGCCATATTTAACTTTAATAAAGCACCCAAAAAGGACGCAGTTTAATCGGAGATGTGTCAGTGATAAACATATCAGTTGACAAACGAGCCGTCTTTTACTCGGCCAGTCCTTTGCAAAAAATAAAAATTAAAAAAAAGTATAAACATGTATCTTGTGGACCATCCTATCACATGAACACCTATATCTCATTGATCTTTATATGTTAAGCATGTTGAACATGGGTAATAGTTGCAGGAAGACAATAGGGAAAAATCAGGAATTAGGAATATTAATTAGAGCACTCGGGACAAAAGCCTCATGAACGAACACAAAACGCTGTCGCCAGCCAGCATTGGCAATACTTAGCTGGACAGACCAATGGCTTATTTCAGTTTCCTTATGTTTCTCCTAGTCACAACTTAATATAAAACATAGGATTGTACGTTATACTGATACAGCCTTGTCTCTTGATTGACAATGCTGGAGTGGTTCCTCAAGGTTTAGACAGGATTCTTTCTTAACCTAATGGAGATCCATGGCAAGGTGGTAATGTACAATACGAATTTTATACACGATGATATATAAAAGGGCATCTAACATGAACAATAGTCTTGGATTTGTACTCTATACATGTTGTGTGTTCCTTCTGCTGCTGCTTGCCATTTCACTTTGTTATTGCTGATGCACTTTTCATTGATGGGCAAAGCCCATCCAGAAGCTCTCAGTATTGATACTATAATTACTGCCTTTGCGAGATAGGCACCTCACACTGCTTTTGCTTTCTCAGGAGCAATGTGCTCTCAGTAGAGGCCGTTTATGCTCCCTCTTCCCAATACCAATCTCCCCTTGTAGTGTCACAGCTGACCAACTGCTTCCTGAGTGGCTGTTGTGTGCCCATTCACTCAAGCAGGCAGACTTCAGGAGGTGGTTGGTTGGACTGCGTGATAGATTTGCCTCCCTCCCAAAAAAAAGCACACCACAGCAGCCTCATGCCTCTCGAGGGGGAGCAGGGCGAAGCAGCCGATCACAAACTTGCAATAACTTCCTAAAGTCAGCTACTGTGTGCAATTTGCACCAGGATCCCACTTCGGATGCAGTGGCAGATGCGGTACTCACTTCACACCCTTTTTCCAGAAAGGTGGGTGCTTCAGCAGTTGCGCGGT
>NC_056523.1:321424175-321437427 GCF_019175285.1 Sceloporus undulatus
TTTTCGCATGGTAACGTTGGCTTCCATTTTGCCTCTGCTCCAGCAGGACCTCTGGTTCGCGATGGTGGACCTGAAGGATGCTTATTTCCACGTCGGGATAAGGGAATCCCACCGCAGGTTCTTCGCCTTCGCCATCGGCTCCACCGCCTACCACTACAATGTGCTCCCATTCGGCTTGGCCACAGCTCCTCGAGTCTTCACGAAGTGCATGGCCCCAGTGGTGGCCTACCTCCATCAGAGGGGATTCAGCGTTTTTCCTTACCTCGACGACTGGCTGTTGACAGCCCCGTCAAGACCGGAGCTCCAGGACGCAATTCATTTTACCCTAAATCTCTTGTCAGAGTTGGGACTGGTGGTCAACCTGGAGAAGTCCCACTTGACTCCATCCAAGCAAGTCCGTTTCATCGGCTCCGTTCTTGACTCAGAAGAGTCTATGGCCTACCTTCCTCAGGACCGCTTTCAGGCCCTGTCAACCGCAGTGTGCGCCGTCCACTCGCGCAGAAGACTCAAGGCCAGGGACATCCAGGTCGCCTTGGGACACATGGCATCCACTACATTCGTCACCCCATGGGGACGACTGCGCCTCAGGCCTCTTCAGTCTTGGTTCCTCTCCATTTTCAACCCATTGACAGACTCACCAAACAGGTGGCTCACCGTACCGAGGGCCGTGACTTCCTCCCTCTTATGGTGGCTAGACTCCCAAAACGTGTGCATAGGTATGCCCTTCGTCCAGCCTCAGCCACAAATGACACTGACGACGGATGCATCAATGGAAGGCTGGGGTGCACACCTTCGGGACCTATGCGTGAGGGAGAAGTGGTCCCTGCAGGAGCGTGCGCTTCACATCAACGCGCTGGAAATGCTGGCTGTCGAAAAGGCCCTCAAAGCATTCGAATCCACCGTCACGGGCAAGGTGATTTTGCTCAGGACCGACAACACAACGGTGATGTAGTATGTCAACAAACAGGGAGGCACCAAATCCAGAACTCTCCTGGACATCACGTTGAGGATCTGGGACTGGTGCATCCACAGACACATTCTCCTCCAGGCTATTCATCTACCAGGAGAAGAGAACACCCTAGCGGATCAGCTCAGCAGGACGTCAACCTGCCACGAGTGGAGGCTTCATCCAGAGACAGTCGGCGACCTATTTTGCAGGTGGGGAACTCCCCAGGTCGACCTGTTTGCGACAGCCTCCAACAGCCACTGTCCCCAGTTCTGTTCTCGGGTGCGACACGAGAGTCCTCTCGGAGATGCATTCGCCTTCGACTGGTCCCGGGAAACGATTTATGCCTTTCCCCCGTTTCCACTGCTGACCAGGGTGGTGTCCAAGATGTCGAGGGAGAGAGTCGACGCGATCCTCATCACCCCGTGGTGGCCGAGACAGCCGTGGTTTCTGCTGCTCTTGCACCTTTCCAACGGCGAGTTTCTCCGGCTGGAGCCGAGGCCGGACCTTCTCACCCTCCAAGGGGGGAGGGTTCGGCATCCCGACATCGACTCGTTGCCGATGGTAGCTTGGAGGCTCCTGCATTGACGGCGCTGACACCTTCGGTGCGGAGGGTGATCCGTGCCGCGCATAGGCCTGCGACCCAGAGATCCTATGCCTCCAAATGGAAGAGATTCCTTTCATTCCTTGCTGAAAGGAGTTTGTCGCCGGAGAGCATCACTGTGCCAGTGGTGCTTGATTTCTTGATGTCACTGGTGGATGCGGGGCTGTGCCTTGCTTCCATAAAATGTTACCTGTCTGCTATTTGTTCACGTTTTCAATATGATGGTTTGCCTTCCTTTTTCAGGGACCCTCTGGTGAAAAACTTTTTAAAAGGGTGCAATAACCTCTACCCCCAGGTTTCTCTCTCGGCCCCGGCTTGGAGCTTGGAGGTTGTGTTGGCTGCCCTCCAATCCAAGCCCTTTGAGCCCTTGGCCACAACGGACTTGAGACTTTTAACTTGGAAGACAGTCTTCCTGGTGGCCATCACATCGGCTCGCAGGGCAGGAGAACTTTGTGCCCTACGCAGGGATGAACCTTTCCTCCGGTTCCACAAGGACAAGGTGGTACTCCGGACTGATATCACCTTCCTCCCTAAGGTGGTCTCCCTTTTTCACATGTGTCAGGACATTGTGTTACCGACCCTGGCTTTGAACCCTTCAACTATGGAGGAACGCAGCCTCCATATGCTGGACGTTAGGAGAGCCTTGGCTTTCTATTTGGACAGGACTATGGCTTCGAGCCGTTCCGAAAGACTTTTCCAGTGTTATTCGGAACCAAGAAAGGGTTTGCCGGTGTCACCCCAGAGACTCTCGAAATGGGTGGCTAATACCATCCGCCTTTGTTATGAACTGTCGGGAAAACCGATACCGGCCAAGGTCCGCTCGCATGCGACCAGGGCGGTTGCAGCATCCTCTGCCTTTCTGGCTGGCATTCCTTTAGATGATGTTTGCAAGGCTGCTGTTTGGTCCCAGCCATTGACTTTTATAAAACATTATAGACTGGACACCAGGGCAATCCGGGACGCAGCCTTTGGGAGGGCTGTCTTGGTTTCTGGTTTGCATTAATGATTTATCTTGTGTGTTGTGCCTTTGAATTGGTCTATAATGTGCTCACTTGTGTTCGCTTCCAGGGAGATTGGTCTTGCATGACCTTACAATTTCTCCTCAGGTTCTGCAGAGTTATGATTCGCTGTAACTGTGGGTTATGCTTGCACAATGCCTTAGGGTTTGGTCGTGCGTGACCTTACATGCCCTCCTTATGCTTTATAGATTATGTCTGCATTGAGTGTTGTGCAAAAAACAGGACTGACTCTTTATGGTTCACAGTTTATTGTTATAATAAATTTACTTTTGGTTTACCATAGCTTGGGTTTCAGGACACTCCCTCCGCCGTATACCTAAGCTTGTCAGTCTAAACCCATTTGTATGATTCGCAGAGACCACGAAGAAGAAGGACAGGTTACTCACCTGTAACGGTATTTCTTCGAGTGGTCATCTGCGAATTCATACAAATCCCGCCCATCCTCCCCTCGGTGTCCTGCTCACTTTGGCTCTGTCTTGCATCGCCTACTTGGCGGAAAAAATTTTGGAACTGGGGAAAAGAGCGGGAACCGGGGCTTTATAGGAGGGGGGCGGGGTTACCGCCAAAAAGTTTTCTATATGTTGCAAAGTGTACTTTGCCCAGTGATTCTAGAAGTATCCGAACAGCACTGCGCAGGCGCAGTAAAACCCATTTGTATGAATTCGCAGATGACCACTCGAAGAAATACCGTTACAGGTGAGTAACCTGTCCAAGTGTAGATTTAATGAAGTCTCATTGATTCAAAGGGTCTACCTAACTAAATTTCCAGTTGGATGTAGATTATTGTACACAGCTGACATTTGAATGTGGAACATGCCAGATCACTATGTGAGCTGAGGTACTGTGATCTTCTACCTTGGAACATTAACAGCAATTCCAGTGCAGAGGTTGGATTTTGTACTGTAACATGATGTGTTCTGTACTCTTCAACACTACCTGCTTTCTTCTGCATTACTTTGTTTTCTTCATCTGTGATATTTTCCCCCATGTCATAAAGTTATTTTAGTAGTGTGCTATAAATGAAAACAAAAGCAATTTAGATTTTAAAAAGACGAACACAAAGCAAAAGGATCCTTTAAAAAAGGAGAAACAAAATTAAGAGCAGCACCAAAATTAAAACACAGGTTTTAAAAATGAGAGACTGAGACAGCACAAGTTATTCAAAAGGCTATGAGCATAGGGTGGTCTTCACCTGGTGCTGATAAATGAAATAGGAATGGCTCTTGAATAATCTCTTTCAGAAGGCTGTCCCTTAAGTGGGGTGTCACTAATCAAAAAGACCTTTTGCCTGGTAGTCATTCAGTGGGACATCTGGATATCTGATTTTACTATTTGTGTAAATGTATTTTGAGATCAGGGTTTGAATCCACATTTAGCCATGGAAACCCATTGGGTGACCTTGGGAAAGTAACACTTTTTCAGCCTCAGAAGATGGCAACGGCGACCCCTCTCTGAAGAAACTGGCCAAGAAAACCCCATGATAGGTTCATCTTAGGGCCACCATAAGTCAGAAATGACTTGAAGGCCCTCAAAAACAGCATAGGAGAAGATAATTCAGGTAACCTGGTCCGAGGTTGTATAGGACTTTGAGGTTAAAACACTTTAAACTGTGCTCAAGGGCAAACCAGGAATTGGCACAGCTGGCAGAGCACATGTGGACTGTGGTCAAGCTACCAATCTCAATAAGTAATTAGTGGCCCTGTTTTGGATCAGATGCAGTTTCTGAACCATTCTTCAAGGCAAATCCACCTACAACATAGGGCAACTAAGAGGCTATCAGCACCTGGATACCGTAGTTATTAATGTTCTTTAGTTCTTCAGCATTTCAAGACATAGTAACCCTGAAACTTTCTGAAAACCTTTTTATGTCCTAGGGCAGCTAGCAGCATATGCCGAAATCTCCCGAAGATCAACCAGCATCAGAGGCCAGTCTCAAAAACAACACCTATTAGGTCAACAGACTTCAAATGTTCCAACATGGAGAGTCCTAGACAGGTTAAGATTCCTCTTTTGCTTCTTGCTTTTCACAGTTATTGAAATACAATCCTTGTAACAGTTGAGTAAAAGTACAAGTAGATTATGGGGACTGGCAAATATTAAATAACTTGATAGAAAAATGTAGCACTATAGACATTGACTTGGGTTGGATGAACAAGCTTCTTAAATCTATCACCTTGGCCTGTTCTATTGTACTGGCTCCAATCAGGATGGTTCAGTAGGAAGATGGCTATGAATACTGTATATAAAGGTAGCTAGTATAGTCACACCTTCTAGCCCAAGTTGCCTTTTCTGACTGCAGGTATCTGTGGTCTCAGAAGACCTCCCCCAGTCCTAAATACAGTGCGCCCGTGTCATACGTGGACGCACTATACGTGGCTTTCAGCATATGTTGAAAGCCACACCAGGGTGTGCATCCCATTGAAAGTAATGGGGGGGCGTGCGTGCCGCCAACCCATTCTGCCATGCATGAGCACCATTACTTTCAGTGGGGCTCAAGCATATGTGTGGGGTTTTTTTATGCAGGGGAGTCCGTAACGGATCCCCCACATAAAAAAGGGTGCACTGTACTACAGACTCATTGAACCAGAAATGGTAGGACCACTACACATGGGTTTTGTATGCCTGCCCATGGTACATGCCATATACATTTGAGGAGGTGGGCCCTTTTCACACCGGCTTTAAAGGCTGGATTGGGGGCAGAGTCGAGGCATAGCATCTCCATGCCTTGGTTCCGCCCCCAGGGCGGTGTGACACCATACATCACACTGCACAGTGCACAACATCACAACACTCCTCCAGTGCTGCATCCGGACAATGCAGCGCTGAAGGGACGCTGTATAGCTGCAGTGCCGCGGCTATTGCGCCCTTTCCAGGGCCCAAAAAGGAACCACTTTTTGCGGCTCCTTTTTGCTCCATGGAAAGGCCAGATTAGGGCTGCTGCGTGCGGTTGCCACAGCCCTGATCTGGCTGAAGAGGGGTGGCTGGAGGCACAGCCCCTTACAAAAGCATTTTGATCAATACCCTAACAAGAGGGAAACCATGCTTACAGTTTCTGAGGACTTCTGTGCAACCTGTCTGTGAGTGTAGTTCTAGTCACCCTTAAGATGGTTTTTTTTTTTGAACACTTAAGGGGTTATTCAGACAGTGAAAATAATCTTGATAAAAAGTGGGTTGAATCTTTCTTGTTCACATGCAATTGGAATGCATCCAATTCATTTTTTGTGGGGCTGCCAAAAACCCCACTTAATCTGCAATAGTTGATCTCAGGTTTCCCTCCCGAGTTTTCCTAAAATATTGGCATTGTCATCTGTGTAATTAACCAATGTGAATAGACCCGGGATACACCATGATAAAAATCTACATACCTTGAATGTGCTTCAAATACATCAACTCCATCTTTATTCACAATGCCAACACTTGTGAGCAACAGAACTTGCCGAGATGCAATTCTGATAAAAAATATAGTGTGAACCACAAAACTGGAATGAGTTAGTGAAATTATTCATATAGTTATGCTGAAAAACGACATCTAAATCACTTTTATAAGATTTTGTTCAGGGAGGCAGGATTTTGTGCAAAATGGCACTGAAAAGCCAGTGACAACTTGTGACAACCAATGACTACCACATGTAGAAACTGATTTGATACATACTCCATTTGTCCATTAAAATTTGAGAACTGTAGTTCTATGAGAAGAGCTATCACTATGAAAACAATACAATTAAGCAATTTAAAGTTAAACAAGTTTATAGCAAAATCTGAATTGTTGTGTTGGTTTGTTTTCACCATGAATCTTGATTTCCATATAAGAACAACCAGCAAGACTGAAACATATTTTATTGGATCTCAAAGCCATGCTAGAAGAGAGTTAATTCCTTGAGCGTGAAGCATAATTTCGAATTCTAGTAGTTTTTGCATGTGATACTAAATCCTGAATTAGTGCTGAATACAACACAACTATTTGCTCTGCTTGAAGTATCAAGTGCAGAATTGTGGAAATAACTAAATGGAGTGACTTGGAGACTTTAGCAACTATAATTTCAAATCTGATTCTTGTTGATACTTTTTCTACAGGACACTGAAGATGCCTTAGGTCGTATTTCATCTGAATTTGGTTTAAATGTATCCGCAATCCACAAAGGAGGAGCTGGAGAAGGGGCTCATCCTAGAAGGGTTAGTTATAATCTGACTTTGGCCTCAAACAGACAACCTAAAAGGGCCGCTGCCAAGCCATGTTGGGGGTGTGGTGTTCAGATGAAGCATGTCCCAAATGCAGCTGGAAGCTGCCTCAAGTGTGCCTCATCCTGGAAGAACCAGCCCAAAATGAAGCAATAAAATACCGCTCCTTTTTGGCACTCAATTCAAGACCGTGGCGGCAGCCTGGATCGGGGCTAGTTGCATGCAGCTGCCACGGTCCTGGGAAGAACAGCAATGGCATGGTCCCAGTGTGGACCTTTTATGCCATCTGCTTTGCCCCCTTGTTAAAAGAAGTTTATACTACATTTTTGATGTCTGAAGGTGGAAATGAGAGGAAATATCTTATGGGGTAGTTTAGACAAATCATTCAAACAAATAGCGAGCACATGTAGGGGCAACGTCAGAAAAGCTAAAGCACAGAATGAAGTCAGGCTTACTAGAGAGGTTAAGAACAACAAAAAGGGCTTTTTTGGATATGTCCGCAGCAAAAGGAAGAAAAAGGAAATGGTAGGGCCACTGCGTGTAGAAGATGGCAAAATGTTAACAGAAGACAGAGAAAAGGCAGAACTTCTCAACACCTTCTTTGCTTCAGTCTTCTCAGAAAAGGCAAAGGGTGCTCAACATGAGGATAAAGGAGCAGAGGACAGAAAAGGGGAATTTCAGCATAGAATAAGTAAAGAGATAATATAGGAATATCTGGTTAATCTAAACGAATATAAATCTCCAGGACCAGACAAACTACATCCAAGGGTATTAAAAGAACTGGCAAATGTAATATCTGAGCTATTGGCAATAATCTTTGAGAACTCCTGGAAAACAGGAGAGATCCCAGCAGACTGGAGGAGGGCAAACGTTGTCCCCCATCTTCAAAAAGGGGAAAAAAGAGAATCCAAACAATTATCGTCCATTAGTCTGACATCTATACCAGGAAAGATTCTAGAGCAGATCATTAAAAAGAGAGTCTGTGAACATCTAGAAAGCAATGCCATAATCACAAAAAGTTAACATGGGTTTCAGAGAAACAATTTATGCCAGACAAATCTGATCTCTTTCTTTGATAAAATTACCAGCTTGTTAGATGAAGGGAATGCTGTGGATATAGTATATCTTGATTTCAGTAAGGCCTTTGACATGGTTTCCCATGGCATTCTTGCAAACAAACTGGTAAAATGTGGGTGAGACAACGTAACTGTTACATAGATTTGTAATTGGTTGACTGGCCGAACCCAAGGGGTGCTCAACAATGACTCCTTTTCATCCTGGAGAGAAGTTACCAGTGTGGTCCCAAAAGGCTCTGTCCTGGGCCCAGTGCTATTCAACATCTTTATCAATGACTTGGATGACAGACTTGGGGGTATACTTATCAAATTTGTAGATGACACCAAATTAGAAGGAGTAGCTAATACTCCAGAGGACAGGATCAAACTTTAGAATGACCTTGATAGATTAGAAAGCTGGGCCAAAGCTAACAAAATGAATTTCAACATACTTAGGGTGGAAAAATGAAATGAACAGGTATAGGATGGGTGACACCTGGCTGAATGCAGTGTGATGTGGTAGCTAACAAGGCCAATGAGATTTTATGCTGCATCAATCGAAGTATAGTGTCTACATCAAGGGAAGTAATAGTACCACTCTATTCTGCTCTGGTCAGGCCCCACCTGGAATATTGTGTGCAGTTCTGGACACCACAATTTAAAAAGGATGTTGAAAACGAGTGTGTCCAAAGGAGGGTGACCAAAATGGTGAAGGGTCTAGAAACCATGCCCTATTAGGAACAACTTATGGAGCTGGGGATGTTTAGCCTGGAGAAGAGAAGGTTAAGAGGTAATATGATAGACCTGTCTAAATACTTGAAGGGATGTCATATTGAGGAGGGAGCAAGCTTGTTTTCTGCTTCTCCAGAGAACAGGATCCAGAACAATGGATGCAAGCTGCAGGAAAAGAGATTCCACCTCAACATTAGGAGGAACTTCCTGACAGTAAGGGCTGTTCAACAGTGGAACACACTCCTTCCTTGGAGTGTAGTGGAATCTTCTTCCTTAGAGGTTTTTAAACAGAGGCTGGATGGCCATCTGTTGGGGATTCTTTGATTGAGATTTCCTGCATGGCAGGGGGTTGGACTGGATGGCCCTTGCGGTCTTTTCCAACTCCATGATTCTATTACTCTAATTTACCCTTGTTAAGTTCCATCTTACTCTTGCTATTTTAACAAAAGTTCCTGAGAGAGGGAACAGGTCAGGTGTGGGGAAGTCTGGGGTTAGAATTCAGCATCCTTAGATAGTGCAGCCTGGTGGAAACGATTGCTGATCTGTACACTGTCCATCCCTACCTACTTTAAATCTAGCTGTCATTTGAATTCTCCACAATGCCTGCAACAGAGCACTTTCATGGTTTTTTAAAAGCTAAAGCCAGCCACCTGGCACTGCTCAGACTAATGCCAGGTAACCTTTCCTCAGGCTGGCAGAGGCAATGGTATGGGAGAGTAGATGAGACCAGGCCAACATAAAAGCAAATGTAAGAGATCATGCTGATCTGTGTGACCAGCAAATTGATTTGACTTGTTTGTAGCCCTTGTCGCATAACCATCCTAGAGGCTTTCCCAGGAATGTAGCCTTCCTTTCCTTTCCTGGTATCCTTTAGGCTTCTGCTTCAATACTCCTTATGGTCTTTAAGGCTGGTAAACATTCTTATTTCTCCTTTAGGGTCAAATTATTGATTTCCGTGGGATGATCCAAGATGCTATTAAAGGTGCATCGAGTGAAATAGCCTTGCATAGCCTTAACTGTAATCCGGATCCTTCAGTGAGTGATTTTCTTTCTAACCAATAAAATAGATTTAAGAAGTGATGCCTGGATTGTGCTCTAAAGTCTATGCTGAAAAAAAGCTCTGTGAGAAAAAGGGCCCCTTGTTTTTTTTCCCCCTTTTTCAAAATGCTTTTATGACATCTCTGTAACAGAGATCTGGAATAGTTTGAGTAATAATAATAATAATAATAATAATAATAATAGGCATGCTGGGTGGGGCATTAGACAGGTGGGGCAGGGTTAAAGGGAACTCAAGAAGAGAATGTAATGGAAGCAGCAGCTCCCGTTGCACAGTTATGAAGACATGCAATAATTAACATTAAATAGCATTAAATTAACATTAAATAATTAAGTAACCTGTACTAATATGTATATATTTAATTATTTTTGTAGAATGTACACAATAGGCAGTTTTTAAATCTATTTTAATTGATTGTATGTAAAGCAATGTGTAAATTTACAGCGCTATATAAATAAAGCTTAATAATAATAATGATAATGCAATATTGGGGCTCTGAATGCGGTATGTTTCCTCCCCCCTCCCCCCCCGATGCAATTGATGCAAGAATGAGGCTTATGTGATACACGCTTTAGTGCTCCCTTTCCCTGGCCTGACTGTAAAACCAAATGTGGTCTTTGGGGCCCTTCACCTCACCGTTAGGACCACATATTTCATTTTCATCCTGACATAGCTGTGGATCTCCAAATTGGGGGATCACATGGTTTTTCAAGCATGGTCCCATTTTGATCTTGGACAGGATACAATATCCAAGGTGCAGGGAAGTTTTCCAGTCCAAATAACTACAACATCTCTTTAATTCAGCTCTTACTTTGTATGTTAGGTCAGTGAAGTATGGCAAATATTCATGAGCCTCAGTATCTCGCTGCAACAGGAATTAATGTATCTGAAGAGGAACTTACCCAAAAGCCTGTTTCAAAATGATGCTACAAGTTATATTTGATAATGCCTCCAAATAACTAGGACAATTTTGTTTTGTATGATTGTGCATGCTTTGTGTTTTAATAGGAACGACTGTTAAAACCACTAGGTGCCTTTGTCGGGATGACTGCTGAAATGAGAGAACTTGCAACTGTAGTAAGCCGGGTATGGTTGAACATTTCTTTTCCATCTCAGGGTGTGTTCTGCACTAATTGCTTGGAAAATGAATGCTTTTAATTACCGTATATACTCAACTATAAGTCGAGAAATTTATGGCCCAAAATGGACTCCAATATCAAGGATCAACTTATGGAAGGGTCAATAGGTTACTACAGCTGATAAAGTTCATTAAAAAAAAGTGCCCACCTTCCTCTGTAGCCAAGTAAACAGCTCCCCATTTGAGTCCCGGTGCCTGCAGCCTCTCCTCTCTCCGCGAGTGTGTGAGTGTGTGATCCTTCAGCCCTCCCTTGCAGCTGGAGCTAACAAGCAGCTACTGAGGGAAGGGAGAAGGATGCAGAGAGAGGGAGCATGCCCAAGCTTGGACCCCGTTTTGCAAACCATGGGTCTGGAAATGCTGGGGTTAAAGGCAAGCCTGGGGTCCTCCTTTTTCCCTCCAAGCCATGGGTCTGGAAATGCTGGGGTTAAAGGCAAAGCCGGGGTCCTCCTTTTTTTCCATGGAAGCCATGGGTCTGGAAATGCTGGGGTTAAAGGCAAAGCTGGGGTCCTCCTTTTTTTTCCATGGAAGCCATGGGTCTGGAAATGCTGGGGTTAAAGGCAAGGCTGGTGTCTTCTTTTTTCCCCCTGCAAGCCTTGAGTCTGGAAATGCTGATGCAAAGAGGGGTGTGTGTGTGTGTATGTATGCACTCAGACTTGTTTCCCCATGCTGATACTGTGACCCTTGAGAGAGGTTCAGAGAGAGAAATGTAGAGCGGGGAAGTGGTGCTTTGTTTCCCCCTTTAGATCTTATGTAACATGCCCTCGACTTATCCACGGGTCATATCAAAATCCATGATTTTGGCCTCAAAAACTGCCCTTGATTTATACATGAGATCGACTTATACATGAGTATATACGGTATCATTCAGTACGAAATATAAGGTGTGAGCAGTAAAGGAAACAGGTATGGATATTGTTGCACTTTGGACATAATCCAAGGGGAGAGAGCCCTGTTGTCAGCTGGGAGAAGCGAACTCTCACTGTTGTGCGACAGTACTCATCTGTTTCAGTGGAAGTTCATTTTCGATTGCCTTTTCTGTGTAGCCTTGTGCAGAATGGTTTCTGGCAAAACTGAAAGACTATGACCTGAATCCTCTTGGTTAGTCCCAAGTTAGAGAGGGAGTTTGTGGATGTACCTTGAAGTCACCTGTCCAGTTATGGCAACCCATGAATTTCATAGGTTTTTCTTAGGCAAGGAATATTCAGAGGTGGTTTTTGCCAGTTCCTTCCACTGAAATATGGCCTACAGCAACTGGTATTCATTTGTGATCTCCCATCCAAGTACAAACCATGGCTGACCCTGCTTAGCTTACAAGATCAGGTGGGTTCTGGTGCTTTAGGTTATTTAGGCCCATGTAAAATAATCAGTCCTCAAATGTTTGCTGGAATACAGGGGTCTTCACCTACTAAGAAAAGGATAACAAGGATGGACGCAGGCTAACCTCCCTAGTCTAAAAAGAATGTGAAGTAACCTATCCCTTTCCAAATTGCTGTTTAATTTTAAAACATATCCAAGCATAACATGTTCCATCATAAGTGAATTTATATTTCAGTATCTATTATACTTGTACATGAAAATGGGAAAATGGGAAATTGGTTTGTTTACTTGCTTGTTTTAATGAAAATCAATGTTTTGCAGGAGATCTATCTCCATAACCCAAATGTAAAATGGGATGATATTATCGGACTTGATGCAGCCAAACGGTTAGTCAAGGAAGCTGTTGTGTATCCCATACGGGTAAGTAAATCCTACATTACTAATTTCAAAGGCACAAGACTGGTCTATTTTCATGGACAAAGTCCTGAAGTCATACCATGTAGTTTTTTCCCTTTACCTTTATTTCTAGGTGGCAGCTTTTGATTTTGGCAAGATTAGTTTCTTAGAAGAGAAGGTTGAGAGGTGATATGATAGCCCTGTTTAAATATTTGAAAGGGTGTCACACTGAGGATGGAACAAGCTTGTTTTCTGCTGCTCCAGAGAACAGGATCCAGAACAATGGATGCAAGCTGCAGGAAAAGAGATTCCACCTCAATATTAGGAAGAACTTCCTGACAATAAGAGCTGTTCAACAGTGGAATGCATTCCCTTGGGGTGTGGTGGCGTCTCCTTCTTTGGAGGTCTTTAAACAGAGGCTGGATAGCCACCAGTCAGGGATGCTTTGATTGTGTCTCCCTGCATGGCAAGGGTTGGACTGGATGGCCCTTGAGGCCCCTTCCAACTCTATGATTCTAGATGGGCCTAGGATGTGGAAGTAAGGCAGGCTCAGAGACAGGTATGGAACTGGGAAACAGTGATTTCTAGTGTTGACTTCCTCTACTGTCTGCCCAGAATATAAGTTTATTCAAACACTGCTATGCTGTAGCTTACTCTTCCTGGGCGTTTTGGGATTTTTCAACCAAATTTGATCTTGCAGGAGTCAGTGGGGGTTCAGGTAGCACCAGGGGCCACATTTTCACTGACAACAGCTCTTCAGATTTCAGACAAGGGGCTTTTACAGATTTGCCTGTAGATGCCAACATAAA
>NC_056523.1:321437527-321442373 GCF_019175285.1 Sceloporus undulatus
AACGTTGTGTCTACAGTTACATTGTGCCCATGGCTTGTCAGTGCTTGTGATGTGACTTTGTTTACAGCAGTGGTTCCCAAACTTTGGTCCTCCAGATGTTTTGGACTTCAGCTCCCAGAATTCCTGGCTGATGGCCAAGTTGGGTGGGGTTTTTGGACGTTGAAGTTCAAAACACCTGGAGGACTAAAGTTTGGGAATCACTGGTCAGGGACAGAATCACAGGGACAGAAAAAAGGCATAAATAATCATCATCATTGCCTATTGACTTATGGCAGCCCCATGAATTTCACCAAGATTTCTTAGGCAAGGAATATTCAGAGCTGGTTTTGCCAGTTCCTTCCTCTAAAACAGAACCTACAGCATCTGGCATTCATTGGCAGTCTCCCATCCAAGTACTAACCAGGGCTCACTCTGTTTAGCTTCCAGGATCAGGTAGAATTTGGGTATTTAGGCCCACACTCCTCCTAATACTTCCTTTTTATTTGTCTGTGTGCCTTTTGCTAGGGATGCTGACCTCTTTTTCTCCTTGGTGTGATTTATACATTGTGAGTCAATAATAATAATAATAATAATAATAATAATAATAATAATAATAATAGCAGCATTCTGCTTGGAATCTCCACCTTCATAAATTGCCTTAGGTATATGCAAATTTGAAACTCAGTAGCTTCAAAATATACATATTGTACTAAGTGGTGCCATGATATTATACCATAAGGGCATCCTTTGTGCAATGGCAGCTAGTGAATGATGTGCCATGGCCTCATGCATAACTGGACCTCATTGAGGAAGTGCTGGGGCACAAGAGAAGAGCTAGATGGGTATCAGAGGTGCCCAATGTACATTGGATCATCTTTGCCAGTGCCTAGGTGCCCATCTTCACAATTTACTAACATTAACAGAATTCACAATTCACTAACAGAAACATTGCGTTTCTGTAACGTAGCTAATGGAGTCATAAAATTTTGAAACATAGACGATGATGTAGCTTTTTGGCCAATAATAATAGTAATATGCCCTCCTATATCTCTGTGCCATGTCCTAAAGAGAGTGGCCCCTCTCGCGGCTTCTCTTGATTTTATTTATATCCCACCTTTCTCCCATCAATAGATGCAAGGTTCAAAACATGGCAGCCAGGCTTGTCTCAGGTACATCTAGGAGGGACCACATTACTCCGGTTTTGAGGTCCCTCCACTGGCTGCCTATCAGCTTCCGGGCCCAGTACAAGGTGTTGGTTATTACCTTTAAAGCCCTAAATAGCTTGGGTCCAAGCTATCTTAGGGACCGCCTCCTCCTGTACAATCCTCCCCGCGCTCTCCGGTCCTCTGGGAGGAACTTACTGCAGCCTCTAAAATCTAGGCTTGCGGCAACCTCCCAGAGGGCATTCTCTGCTGTCGCCCCCAAACTCTGGAACGACCTGCCGGATGAGATCCGTCAGATAACATCATTAGACAGCTTTAAAAAAGCGGTCAAGACGGATCTCTTCCGGCAGGCCTTTCCAGATTAACCATCCTGGCCCAGGTTCCCAGGTTCCCTGATTCCCTCATTCCTCCCGTGGCCCCATCTTAGAGATGGTTGAGGATCAACAGAGGGATATCAGGGTTTTTAGTTTTAATTGCTGTTTTTATCCTTGATATTGTATTTTTAATATGTTATACTATTTAATACTGTCTTAAGGGGGGGAGGGATAAAGTGTTTTTAATTGTCATATTTTATATTTTACTGTTGTTAACCGCCCGGATTGGTTTGCCAGAGGGCAGTATACAAATAAATATTATTATTATTATTATTATTATTATTATTATTATTAGGTGGCTTACAACTCCGTAAGGATAGTAAATGGCTTACACTGTTCCTAAGGACAGTGGCTTTCCTCATTTTGTGTGTAAAACATACATCGTCCTCCTCCTCTTTTTAACATGTGCGCCTCCAAGCTGCCTATTGACTTACGGTGACCCTATGAATTTCACAAGTGTTTCTTAGCCAAGGAATACTCAGAGATGGTTTTGCCAGATCCTTCCTCTGAAATATAGGCTGCAGCACCTGGTATTCGTTAGCAGTCTCTCATCCATGTACTAACCAGGGCTGGCCCTGCTTAGCTTCCAAAATCGAATGGGATCTGGTGCCTTTAGGGTATTTACCCCTCAACTTCTCCTAATACTGCCTTTTAATTTGTCTATGTATCTTTCCCAAGGATGCTGACCTTTTCTCCTTGGTGTGACTTAAACATTGTGAATGTATAAGAACAACAACATAATGAATAATAACCATTAATAATGTCTGAATTTAAAACAGCATTGAAGACCAGTCTCTTCCGGGAGGCTTACCCAGTCGGTTGTTAAATTGTGAATTTTCAACGATGAATTTTCAATGTGGATCTTTTTAATACGGGTATAAGTTACTTGTCACTTAAAAGGGATGCGTATTTTAACCGATGCTGTTTATCTGTTTGTTGATGTTGTTCCCTGCCTCGATCCCTGGGGAGAGAGAGACGGGTAAGAAATTATTATTATTATTATTATTACTTTATTTGTATGCAATTTTTCTTCCTCCTTTTATAAAGGAAGGCAACCTCTTGTTCCTCATCCTTTGTGTGAAATAGTCAACCACTCTTGCTTATTGGTCCGTGGTCTTTTTTTGGTGTGCTTTCTCTGGGTTAAAGATGCCTGGCAAATTGTGGATCATCATCATCGTCGTCGTCGTCATGATCCTCCTTCATTGGTCTGTGTGTCTTCCATCAAGGATGGAAGCTTCTTTGTCTGTGTGACAGAGGCAGGGGAATCAGTAAGAAGGGTCTGATCCTAAGGTCCCTCCTTTCTCGGTCTGTGTGCCTTCTGCTGAGGCCACCTCTTTTTCTTTCCCTGAAGCTGGGGGAGAAAAGCTGCCTGGAGCAAAGGCCCTCTTCCTCAGGCAGAGGACCTCTCCCCCTCTTCTGGCTTTCTTTCTCTGCTACAAATAGGGACCTTCTTTCCAATCTGCACAGAGAGGTAAAAGTGGGCAGAAACAAGGCAAAAGGGAAAAGAAATTAAGAAAGAAAAGGAAAAGGAAGAAAAGACAAATTAAGCCCAAGACATGTAAGACAGCGGACAGCAAACACAAGAGCCTTCTTCCCCCTAAGCCCAGGCTGCCTGCTCTGCACTCAGGACTCCCTCCCTCTCTCTCTCTCTCTTTCATTCCTTCTTCTCCCTCCCTGACTCTCTTGTTCTTCTTTCCTTCCTCTCTTTTTAAATTTCTCTCTCTCTCTCTTTCTTTCCCTCTCCCTCCCTCCCTCCCTCTCTTTCTCCCTTTCCCTTCCTTCCCCCCACTTTTTCCTAATCTTTCTCTCTCTCTCTCTTTCCTGCTTTTCCTTCCTCCCGCTCTTCCTTTCCCTTTCCTCCTCCTCCTCCTCCTTTCCTTCCTTCCTTCTTTCCTCCCTCCTTCCTTCCTTCCCCGACTGGGCCTTTGAGCCTAGCTTCCCTCTCCTCCTCCTCCTCCTGCTGCCTCCCTCCCTCCCTCCTTTCCCTGGGCATCCTCTTCTTCTTCTCCGCCCCGGAGGAGCCCAGAGAAGGGGAGGGAGGCAGGGAGGGAAGCCAAGAGCCAGGAGGAGGAGGAGGAGGAGGAGGAGGAGGAGGAGGCGGCGGTGGCAGCCAGGGCCCTCCCTCCCTCCCTCCCTCTCTCCCTGCCCTCCCTCTCAGCAGCAGCAGCAGCAGCCGGGTCCCCAGTTGCCTTTGTGCGGAGGCTGGAGCCAGGAGGCAGGAGGCATCCGGGGCTGGAGGCAGGGCTCCCACTCGGAGGTCCGGAGGGGATGGGAAGAAGGGGCAGCGCCCTTGCCGCCAGGGGACTCCGGCCTCCCGCTGCTCGCCCTCCGCGCCTCCGCCAGGAGCCCCGAGGACAGCCGCCTCCTCCTCCTCCTCCGGCCCCTCGGCCAGGGAGCCCCGACGCCTCGCCCTCCGCCCCAGCAAGAGCAGCAGCGGCAGCGGCAGCAGCAGCAGAAGCAGCAGCAGCAGGCCTCCCCCGCCAGCGCCGGCCGCCCAGAGCAGGAAGGGGAGCATGGTGCTGGTCCACGTCGGCTACCTTGTTCTTCCAGTCTTTGGCTCTGTGCGAAACAGAGGTAGCTTCTCCTTTCTCTCGCTCTCTCTCGCTCTCGGGGTCTCCCTTCCTCTTCCCCTTCCTCTTCCAAGGGAAAGACAGCCAAGGCAGGAAGGAGAGGGAGAGGGGATGCTCCCCCCCCCGATGTAACGGGGATGCTTGGAAGCCCCCCTCCCCCCCCGCCTGCCTTTGGCTTGCTCTGACTTTCTTTTATTTAGGGAAAGGGAGAATGGTTCGAGATTGAAGGGGGCAGGAAGAAGAGAGGAGGGGGGGGTCTGGGAGAGAACATGGGAGGAAGGAGGGAGGGAAGGAAGGAAGAAAGGATAGAAGGAAGGATGGATGGACTCATGGATCTGGAGGAGTGAGGGTTGCAAAGAAAGACACCCCCAAAAGTGAAAAGAAGGGAGGATGTGTGTTTGTGCCTATTGGGGGCATGATGATAGGAGACACATGGAATGAGCGAAGAAAGAAGGAAGGAGGAATCTGGAGGAGTAGTGCTTGCAAAGAAAGGCACCCCAAAAGGAGAAGGAAGGCAGAATGTGTGTTTGTGTCTATTGGGTGTGTCTATCTGTCTGTGTGTGCGATAGAAGAACATTGAATGAGGAAGGACGGAAAGAAAGATGCAACTAGGGAAGGAATGGTTGCAAAGAAAGGCACCCCAAAAGTGGGAGGAAGGGAGGATGTGTCTTTGTGCCCGTTGGGGGTGATCAGAGAAAATGGAATGAATGCGGAGAAGGAAGGAAGAAAGAACGAAAGAAAGGAAGGAAGGAAGGAAGGA
>NC_056523.1:321442398-321461472 GCF_019175285.1 Sceloporus undulatus
AAAAATCTGCCTGTGGGGTGGAGTCAGGGCATGGTGTCCATATGACGCATGCCCGGCTCTGCCTTCAGACCAGTGTCGCCACCACATGGCGCATGGCATCACAGCACTCCTTGGTGCTGCGTCCGCACAGTGCAACACTGAAGGAGCACCAAAAAGCTGCAGGGCCATGGCTATCACACCCTGCAAAGGCCAGATTGGGCAGCAGCATGTAGTTGCTGCAGCCCGGATCCAGCACAGCTGGAGGCAGCCACAGGCCACCCTTTAGGAGCGGTCGCACAGCTCTAAGTCAAGATGCTATGGATGCATCTTATGAATCCTGAGATTTGTAGCTTGGTAGATTTATACATTTGTAGCCAGAGATCCTGAGCATTCCAAATATTAAATATTCTAAATAGCACCATCTAATTACAAATGTCCCTCTCTTAGCTGAAATCCTAGGATATCATAGATGCAGCCATGGCAATTATAGTGGAATGAAAGTGCTGTAACGGTTATTAACGTGAAAGGCCCCATGTCTTGAAAGATTTTTAAAATAACACTTGCCAGAATTTCCCTGCCGCCTCTGGTTATGCTGGAGGAGCAATTTTAAAAAATCTGGAATTCATTATAGCAGTTATGAATGCATGTTATACATTTGTGAGTGGTTTGTATTCATGATCCCTATGTATTCACTAGTTTAAGGAATACATAGGGATGATGAAAGTCCACTAGTCTTCACTTAGGCAGCAGCTGCTGCAAGTCAAAAATCTGTTCACTATCCATTGAGAAGCAGCTGATTGACGTTTCTCTGGCGGGGTACACATCGTCCAAAAAGGGTGCCCTGCCAGCGCCTGGTTTCCACTGGAGGGAATCTCATCCGCCACCCTTTTGATGCCCTCATCACGTGCGAGGGGCGAGGAGCGTCTGAGCGCCGCCCCGAGGCACCCTCGCATGTGACGAAGCGTCCTTTTTGGCCCGTCTGTACTGGGTCTTCTTGCAAGGGGTTTTGCAACAAGGCTCTTCATCTGACTGTCACACTGGAGTTTGCTCATGGGAGTGGGTGAGCTCAGTTGACAGGAGAACAGATCCCTTTTGCTTGTAGCAGCTGATGCCAAGTAATTGAAGGCTGGGTTGGGAGATGTTAATTAGGTGCGGGACAGACTGCCCCAGAGGGCAGCCTGCCGGTGCCTTTTTCCCTCCAGAGGGACACCGCAGCTGCCAGACCACATGGCGTCCATCCAGAGTAAAAAGAACCCAGAAAAACCGGGTGCGTTTTGTGCTGCCAGGCAGATGTAACAGTGCACCAATGGCACATCTCTTACTAAGCGACACGCAGTGATGTGTGGACGCTGCGTCACTTACATCAAAGTGGCAGCATCCGTATAGATAGGACACTGCCATTACTATGCCACCGCACTGTGCTAGGGTTAGGGACCATGCTGTTGGTGCGTGGTCCCTAACCCTAAAATTGGCACCAGCACGGTGCATTCAGCTAATCTGTAATGGACCTTAGCTAGGAACTAAAGTGGTTATGTAGCTAAGAAGGTGATGCAGAACTGTGGGCCAGCTTTCCCAAGTGTTGGTTCACTTACAATAACATTCAAACATTCAACATTCCTCCTCCAACCACCTTCTTGAGGGGGAGAGAGGCCTGGCCTGGAAGACAAGAGCCCTCTCCAACCACCTTCTTGAGGGGGAGAGAGGCCTGGCCTGGAAGACAAAGAGCCCTCCTCCAACCACCATCTTGAGGGGAGGAGGCCAGGCCTGGAAGACAAAGAACCCTCCTCCAACTAGGGTTCCCATATCCCGCCCCGGCGGGGACAGTCCGGTTTGGGCGGTGCCGTCTGGTCCCGTCCGGTTTGGCGCCCAAACCGGGACGGCCCCGCCCACCGCGGCCACTCAGCCGCGGCGGCGGCTCCAAGGCCTTGCTGAGCCTGGGAGGGCTCTCCGCGTTGGAGCTCCAGCCGCGGAGACGCTCCCTCCTGGGCCCCAGCAAGGCCAGGGAGGAGGAGGAGGAGGCCGCTTCCCACCGCGGCGATGGCCGCGATGAGGGGCGGCCCTCGTCCTCCTTCCCGGCTGGGAGCCGGCCGAGGCTTCCTCCCAGGCCGGGAAGGAGGAGGGGGCCGTTTGCCACCGCGGGCAATCGCCGCGATGACAGGCGGCCCTCGCCCTCCTTCCCGGCCTGGGAGCCGGCCGAGGCTTCTCTCAGGCCGGGAAGGAGGAGGGGGCCGTTTGCCACCGCGGCAATCGCCGACGAGGACAGCGGCCCTCGCCCTCCTTCCCGGCCTGGGAGCCGGCCGGGCTTCCTCTCAGGCCGGGAAGGAGGAGGGGGCCGTTTGCCACCGCGGCAATCGCCGCGATGACAGGCGGCCCCGCCCTCCTTCCCGGCCTGGAAGCCGGCCGAGGCTTCCTCTCAGGCCGGGAAGGAGGAGGGGCCGTTTGCCACCGCCGGCAATCGCCGCGATGACAGGCGGCCCTCGCCCTCCTTCCCGGCCTGGGAGCCGGCCGAGGCTTCCTCCAGGCGGGAAGGAGGAGGGGGCCGTTTGCCACCGCGGCAATCGCCGCGATGACAGGCGGCCCTCGTCCTCCTTCCGCCTGGGAGCCGGCCGAGGCTTCCTCTCAGGCCGGAGGGAGGAGGGGGCCGTTTGCCACCGCGGCAATCGCCGCGATGACAGGCGGCCCTCGCCCTCCTTCCCGGCCTGGGAGCCGGCCGGGCTTCTCCCAGGCCGGGAAGGAGGAGGGGCCGTTTGCCACCGCGGCAATCGCCGCGATGACGGCGGCCTGTCCTCCTTCCCGGCCTGGGAGCCGGCCGAGGTTCCTCTAGGCCAGAAGGGGAGGGGGCCGTTTGCCACCGCGGCAATCGCCGCGATGACAGGTGGCACTCGCCCTCCTTCCGGCCTGGGAGCCGGCCGAGGCTTCCTCTCAGGCCGGGAAGGAGGAGGGGGCCGCTTCCCACCGCGGCGATGGCGCGCGATGACAGGCGGCCCTCGCCCTCCTTCCCGGCCTGGGAGCCGGCCGAGGTTTCCTCCCAGGCCAGGAAGGGAGGGGGCCGTTGTCCACGCGGCGATCGCCGCGATGACGGCAGCCCTGGCCCTCCTTCCCGGCCTCTGTGGAGGCTTGGGCCTCCACAGAGGCCGAGAAAGGGACTGGGGGCCGCCCGCGATCGCGGCGGTCGCGGGCGCTCTCCTCCATCCTTCCCGGCCTCTATGGGGCCCAAGCCTTCACAGAGGCTGGGAAAGGGAATGGGGGCCGGGGGAGGCTGCTTCCCACCGCGGTGATCACCGCGATGAGGAGCAGCCCTTGCATCCTTCCCGGCGTGGGAGCAGGCCGAGGCTTCCTCCCAAGCCGGGAAGGAGGGGGACAAGGTTTTAAAATGTGGACCTTTAAAAAAAAGGTCCTACATTTTTAAGCCTTGTCCTACATTTGTCCCGGTTCGGAGCTCCTCAGTTATGGCAACCCTACCTCCAACCACCATCTTGAGGGGGAGAGAGGCCTGGCCTGGAAGACAAAGAGCCCTCCTCCAACCACCATCTTGAGGGGGAAGAGGCCAGGCCTGGAAGAAAAAGAGCCCTCCTCCCCCACCATCTTGAGGGGGAGAGGCCAGGCCTGGAAGACAAAGCCCTCTCCAACCACCATCTTGGGGGGGAGAGGCCAGGCCTGGAAGACAAGAGCCTCCCCAACCACCATCTTGAGGGGGAGAGAGGCCAGGCCTGGAGACAAAGAGCCCTCCTCCAACCACCATCTTGAGGGGGAAGAGGGCCAGGCCTGGAAGACAAGAGCCCTCCTCCAACCACCATCTTGAGGGGGAGAGGGCCAGGCCTGGAAGACAAAGAGCCCTCCTCCAACCACCATCTTGAGGGGGAGAGAGCAGGCCTGGAAGACAAGAGAGCCCTCCTCCAACACCATCTTGAGGGGGAGAGAGGCCAGGCCTGGAAGACAAAGAGCCTCCTCCAACCACCATCTGAGGGGGAGAGGCCAGGCCTGGAAGACAAAGAGCCCTCCTCCACCACCATCTTGAGGGGGAGAGAGGCCAGGCCTGGGAAGACAAAGAGCCCTCCTCCAACCACCATCTTGAGGGGGAGAGAGGCCAGGCCTGGAAGACAAAAGAGCCCTCCTCCCACCACCATCTTGAGGGGGAGAGCGCAGGCCTGGAAGACAAAGAGCCCTCCTCCAACCACCATCTTGAGGGGGAGAGGGGCCTGGCCTGGAAGACAAAGAGCCCTCCTCCAACCCCCATCTTGAGGGGGAGAGAGGCCAGGCCTGGAGACAAAGAGCCCTCCTCAACCACCATCTTGAGGGGGAGAGAGCCGGCCTGGAAGACAAGAGCCTCCTCCAACCACCATCTTGAGGGGAGAGAGGCCTGGCCTGGAAGACAAAGAGCCCTCCTCCAACCACCATCCTGAGGGGGAGAGAGGCTTGCAATTTTTTGTATTGTATTTCAATTTTACTGTACACCGCTATGATCATTCCGGAATAGCGGTCTATAAATAAAAATTATTATTATTATTAATTATTAAAATCTACAAAACAGTAATATCTTTATTTAGTCAACCAAAATGTACAAAATACATCATGCAAGTTTTCAAAGCTCCACTGGCTTCTTCATTAGCCAAAGATGTTTAAAAAATAATACAGGAGAAAAATAATATAAAATGATGATAGTCACAGACCTTCATTTTCTCAAGGTATTGTTGCTGTGTTGTTCTATGGAGGGATATCTATGCAAGCAGGCCCCTCTTCCTTCTAGCCATGTGGCACTGGGAACAAAGTCCAGGAAGGAAAATTGGAATTCCATTTTTTGTTTTGTGCCTTCAAGTCATTTCTTACTTATGGCTACCCTAAGGCAAACCTATTACGTGGGGTTCCTTTGGTAAAATTTCAGAGGAGGTTTGCCATTGCCTTCCCCTGAGGCTGAGAGTGTGTGACTTGCCCAAGGTGACCCAGTGGGTTTCATGGTTCAACTGAGTATCAAACCATGGTCTCCAGAGATGTAGTCCAACACACCACTCTGGCTCTCAGAATTCCATTAGCAATACAAAGGGTTTACTTCTTTTTAGATCCAAAATGTCTCTATTTTTTGTGAGGTCACAGCTTCCTTTATTAGGCCGGGGAGGGGGGGGGGCTTGTTATGTGAAAACGTTCTTTGTTTTAAATAGATGCAAATGTTTCCCTACAATGGTTAGACATCTCCTCCTGTTCTTCCACCACCTCCACTCTTCTGCCCCAGAAAACCTCAATGGTTTGGGCATTGTGGAAAGAGGAAGAAAATACCCATCCCTGCAAAAACCAAAAATATGCATGCAAGTATAAGTTGGACTTATGTGTGCATGTGCCACTAACAAGTTAGTGGCATTAGTGGAAAACAAAGACAAAGGAAGATTGGAGAGAGAAACAGTTGATTTAGAATACAGCGCGCCCGCGCCATACGCGGGTGCGCCATATGCGGCCTTGAGCATACGCGCTCAAGCCGCAGGGCGCGCACAGGGCGGAAGGGGCGGAAGGGGCGGCGCATCCCATTCAATTGAATGGGCGCCTGCGCTGCTGCGCCGCCGCGCACAAGCCCCATTGTTTCCAATGGGGCTCGAGCATAGGCGGAATTCGCCTTACACGGAGGAATCCGGAACGGATCCCCCACGTAAGGCGAGGACGGACTGTATATCCACAAACTCCAATCCAGCAACAGTGTGTTGAACAAAGGACTAATCTACACATAAGTGTATTATGCGAACTGCTGTATATTTTTGCACATTTGCATCAATGTTTAATCATCTTCACTTTTTTCACATATTTGCATGTATTCACATGTGTTCTCCCTCTCTCTGACAAAAATGCTCAGCCACCTGAATCCATCTGAAGCAGATGGACAGCCACATAACAGACCCAAATTCCTGTGAATCACATGTGGCTGGATCACATTCTAATAGATGATAATGAGGAGCATTTTAATCATGTAGACAAGCCTGAAGACAATGGCTTCCTGGCACACTATACATATTATAAAACTGGTTAACACCACAGTCTTACAAGAATGCTCTTGGCCAGTTTATTGTATTCCCTTTTTGGTTCTCAGCCTGCTCACACCACATTCCAAAACTCCCTCCACCATTCATATGGTCATCCACTCCACCCTGGCCTTAAGCAACATTTTTCCTCCTACTTTTGTCAGTCAACAGCCATCGTTAAAACTGAACTTGTCAAGTCATCACCATACTCACAAGTTAGGCATTTATATGGCTATCCAAGCAGTCTTATTATAAAGGTCCTTCCTGGACACTAGTAGATCAAGTCTATGAAAGATTATACTACAACTTCTTTTGCACAATGAGTCTCAAAGGTGCCACAGGATCCCTTTGCATACTGGTATTTCAGACTAACATGGCTATGTTTCTGAATTCCACTTATAGAGATTTATGCTACACCATCACAATGATGTTTATCACATGGAGGTTTTTGCAGCTTTTTGCAGCTCAGATACGATGTGACTGCTGGTCCAATGATGCGAATTCATGTTATAATGTGAATGTTTTATCAGATGCGATTCCTTCCTATGGGCGCTCCTTCCGTGGTGCTTCTGCAGTGAATCCAAAGTGAGTCTTCATTTTGATGAATTCGGAAAAAAGTGAAGTCACAGAATTCGCTTTCAAGCTCACTTCGATTTCACTCCGAATTGGTCTGGTGTGGAATGCAACTTTGCTTCTGCTCTGGTATACCACTGCAAACCCCCCGGGTTGCAAATTTCCCATGATGCAGCACTGCAATTAGCCCCCATTTCCTTTCAGTGGTCCTTTCACATTCAGGACAACTTTCAGGGCAACTCATTTTTTTGGAATATATATGTGTGTGTGTGTGCGTGCATTAATGTGACTATACAGATATGTATGTATATCTCTCAATCAATCAATGTGTGGGTTGAAATTGCTGAAATGGAAGGGAAAATTAAAAGGAGGGATGAAGAAGACGCAGAAATATTCACAAGGCAAATACTCACACAATCACATGATTACGCGAAACAGGGAACAAGAACTTGCGCCCCTTTTCACCCCAGAAACGTACAATGTCATGATGCATTCAGACTCCCACTGAGCATGTGCAAGGGTGCTGATCTGAATCGTTGAATCCCACCAGTGTGGTAATACAATTTGCACTCACTTCGCTTTGTGTGAATCCGCATCACGTGACTTGCCTTGGATTCGATTCCCTCTCGATTCGGAAGGGCAACAGAAGGGCAACCAGGTGTGATAAAACATTCATGTTATAACGTGAATTCGCATATCTGAACCAGGAGTCACCCCGGATCTGAGCTGCAAAAACCTCCATATGATAAACACCAATGTAGGTTCTCAGTTTAAGTAGTTTGAGATTAGCACTAGGGGAGAGAATCACATTGTCCTGTAGATGATTCTGGACTTCCACTTCTGAATGTAATATTCTGGAGGATCTCATTGCTTATATCCCACATCTAGTATTTTTGTGCTATGTGTGAGCAGTCTTTCAGCAAGTTGCTGATCTGTCCGCTATTTCTGCCATTTCTTACCAAACGGAAGGCAAGACTGAAAAGGCAAAGCAAAGAAAGGAGTGTGGAAATTCCAACATGCCTTCTTAACAGGGAGTCCTGAGCGTAAATCAAACATTCCCTGTCATGTTGATGGCTTGTGTTAGTCTAATGTATTTTATATTACTCAAAAGCATTGAAACCCTGCAGCTTTCCTCATATAGGCCGTTATGCGGTTATCATTAAATTGTCTTGCAAAAGAACATTATCGGTAATTATAGCAGACACTAAAATCAAATGATCAGTCTGGGACCTTTAACACCAAGAGGAGCCATTAGAAGTTAATCAAATAAAAGGATGAGAATAATTATGTTAGGATTAAGCAGTAATATGCCAGAAGTTATACAGCTTGCTGACTCTATATCTTTACATCCCAGCTTTCCTCTACCAGCTCCACAAGTCGATGTGTCATTTTTTGTATATAATAATACTAATAATAATATGTTGGCATGGAGTGTAAATGACAATTTCTCTTCCTTCCACCCCGACCATCCCTTGTCGTGAACAGAACTATAAGGGTTCATAAGAGATTCAGATCAAAATAGCCTCCAAAGCTGCACTCTGATAATGATGATCAGAATAATAATAATAATAAAGTGCAAAGCTGGTAGAATAAAACCCAAATCCATTGGTCAATGAAGCAGAAAGGGATGATAAAATTGGCTGCAGACAGGCAAAGGTGAGACTTAAATGGTTATTGGTTTCTTGCTCTTGTTCTGGGATTCTCTTAACATTGTGGCAAGGTTTGTGAAACTTTATGAGCTCAAGCAAGCCATTCTAAATTTATGCGATCTCTGATCAGGTTTTGGGCAGCTGGGGCATATTAGTTAAGCTTGTTTTGATCTGTACTGACCATCATCTCTTGGTTCTGAGATTCAACTGAAAGTACCAGTTCTGGCATGGCTTAGGATCCGAGTAGGGTTGTGGGATGTTAGGACCTTGCCCTGATTGTCCAGTTTTCAGAGGTTATCTCCAGGTTGGAAATGAGGATGTAACTTCTCCAGTTTTGCGGACTCATCTCCAGGCAAGAGGAAAGGGCTGTGTGTAAATCTCTAGCTCAGCTACTACATCAGCAGCTTACTACAATTAATAAGTATTGACTTACTGCAACTTGCAAAGATTCTCCAAAAAGTCTGTGTATTGATTTAGGCTGCATCTGCACTGCAGAAATACTCCAGATTGACACCACTTTAATTGCCATGGCTCAATGCTATGGGTTTTTGGATATTATTGTTTGTTGTGGCGCCAGAGCAATCTGACAGAGAAGGCTAAAATGTCTCACTAAATTACAGTCCCTAGAATTCCATAGCATTGAGCCATGGCAGTAATGAAATTTTAATTAGAACCTGTATTTAGGCTGTAGTTCCATTTTTTTAAAACTCTAGAGTTATATAACCCACCCTAGAGATAAGTGGTGTTGTAGTGGTTTTAGCAATGGATGATGGGGCTCTACAGACCACCTCTAAGGGGCGGCTGTAGCCACCCCTTTCACACAGGATCAGGGCCACAGCAACTGCATGCCACAGCCCTGATCTGGCCTTTCCAGGCTGCAAAAAGAAGCCACAAAAAGTAGCTTTGCGCCCTCCATAGCCACAGTGGCATGACTACATGGCACTCCTTCGCCACTGCATCATATGGATGCAGCACCAGAGGGGTGGAGTCAATGTGCACATCATGAGGACGCTAAGCCCCAACTCCGCCCCCATGCCGGCCTTAATGGTCGGTGTGTATAGGGCTTAAGACTCTGGAGACCAAGTTTGATTCCCAGCTCAGCCATGTAAACTCACTGGAGGACCTGGTGCAAGTCACATTCTCTCAGCCTCCAAGGATGGAAATGGCAACCCCCCCCCCCCGCCCCGAAGAAACTTGTCAAGAAAGCCTCATTATAGAGTTGACTTAGGCCGGGTCATCATAAGTTGGAAATGACTTGAAGGCACACAGCAGAAACAACAACGAAGACAAGAGAGGGGGCAGACCTAGTTCCTCTAGATAGCACTACATGATTCTTCCCTATTCTGGGTCCAGAATTCTTTCAACTAGAGAGGGAGGGAGGGAGGGAGGGAGGGAGGGAGGGAGGGAGGAAGGAAGGAAGGAAGGAAGGAAGGAAGGAAGGAAGGAAGGAAGGAATTCTGTGGGAAGTTTGGAGTGGAGTGAGAAGGAAAAACTGAATGAGAACAGAGCGGAGATAAAAAATCAAATGGGGAAGAAAAGGACAGATAATTAGAAGTTTCTAATGCAAGCAAAGCTGATACTTCTGTTAGATATATGAATGCTTGCATATGTATGTATGTAACATTCTCTAAATATGCTCCAGAATTTATAGAATTGTTATAGAAGCTGAGAGGTCCATTTTGTGTAGTATTGTATATTTCCAGACTCTAAACCACTATTTGGAACAGACTGATCCCTGAGAATATGAACATTGGCTATCCTTTCTATCAAGGAATGGACCTTTAAATCACACTGGCATGTGGAAGATAGGATTTCTTTACAAATCATATTTCATTCCATTTTAGCTTCCTCTGCCTCCTCCTTCTGCCTCTCGAGATGAATGCTTACTTCCAGAGAGCAGTTAGCATCTTGATCCTAAGCACAGATTTCCTTGAGAATAAGCTTGCGTGGTTGCAGTGAATAATGCATCCCACTGCCATGCAAGTTGACTCAGAGGTTGGTTCACATAAAGCACTGCTGCACAAAATTTTGGACAAGAGTGCTCAGGGACTTACTACATTTTACAGTAAGTATATTGTGTGCAATCATCTAAGAGCTTTTCTCTTTGAATTTGAGATGAGGGGATTTACATTAGGACAGTGCACAGGGATGGGAGGGATACTTAGTCCTTTTCTTTTCTTGATGAAACCCTCACCAGCACTATGCTTAGCAATTTTAAGAAGCTCCCATTAGGGTTAATGGGAGCTCTTTTCCCTACTGTTAATTGGAGCTGGGAAAGCCAGCATGACATAGTGATTTGGGTGTTGGACTATGACTCTGGAGACCAGGGTTCAAGTCCCTGCTTGGCCATGGGAACTCATCAGGTGACCTTGGAAAGTCACACTCTCTCAACCTCTAAGGCCCGTTACACACGGGCTTAAAAGTACGCTCGGAGCGTGTACTAGGGTTAAGGCGGGGTGGTGCTTCCGCACTGCCTTAACCCTAGTGCGCGCTGCATGCACACAAAATGGCGGCGGCCGTTCCACACGGCCACCGTCATCGATACATCACGGCCGCACCGCCTCCAAACAAGGTGGCGCAGTTGTGACGTATCGGGGTCGCGGCAGGGCGCCTAGGGCACCCTTTCCACAACCCCGGAAGGAGCTCCATTTTGGAGCTCCTTCCTCGTTTGGTCCGCTGGGCGCAGCCTTCAGACGGCTGCGCCCAGCGGACCAAAGGAGAAAGGGGCCAAATGGCCCCTTTCTCCTTCTCCCCGCCGCCACGGGGTGTCCTTGGGGATTGAAGCCCCAAGGACACCCCTTTCCAGGCTGCGGGGAAGGGGCCTTTTGCCGCTTCCCCGCAGCCCGGAAAGCGGCGGATTGGGGCCTCAGCGGCTGCCGCTCTGGCCACTGAGGCCCCGATCCGGCGGGGAAAGGTGCGCCTACAGGCCGCCCCTAAGGGGCGGTCTGTAACGCGCCTATGAAAGGTAAAGATGATCCCGCCCTCCTCCCCCGAATAAATCTTGCCAAAAAAACTCCATGGCAGGATTGATTCGGTGTTGCCATAAGTTGGAAACATGAAGGTATACAACAACAACAACAACAACAACAACAACAACAACTGCAGATGGAAGCAGAACATGTGTCAGAATCATGGTGGTGAAGGAAAAGTTAATGTTTCCCTCCCTACATGCAGTGGTCTTTATGGATGTCAGTCCCTCTGCATTTAGGATTAATAGTGGAATCCCCTATTGTCACTCCAAGTGATACATTTAACACAGTGTGTAGTATGGCCCTTAACAGCTTTTATGTCACACCTGCACATACACACACATACACACATATATGGAATAAATGCCTTCCTTTAAAATCTGCTGGCCATAAAAGTTACCTTTAGACATTAAATTAAATAAGTACTCAGGGTTTACCTTGCTAGATTATTTGTATGTAGTAACTAAGGTTTAAAAAATGCCCTGTCAAGGAAGAGGGAAATATATCTTTCTCTTTCTCTTTAAAAGAGTCTTCCCTATTTTTGTTGTTGTTTTATTTTGCAATTACTTGGGAAAATTTAGGACCAAGTCAAAGAGGTTACCAGTGAGGAGCCCTTCATAAATTGCAAACATCCTACTCAATACATATTGTCATCCCTGCTGCGAGTCCTTCTAGCCGATTCCACCCCCCTTGTCCGCTTTTGCCTTGCTCCAAAAGTGTATTTTATGAGCCTGTTACTGGCCTATGCTGCAAGGCTTAGCCTAATGAATCTGTCACCAACCCTATTGACTGACATGCCAGTGTAAGTGAGACATGTGATTCCAATTGACTTCCTAATTACTGCTGCTGTGATGTCTCGCCAACTGGTAAGGCCAGAGGTTAATAGGTTTGATGCTCCGTTCTTGCTGCCTCTGGAACCTGGAGTTAAACTCGCTCCCCTAGAAGTCAATATCTGAATCAAGTTCTCAAGGCTACTTCAGAAGCTGATCAATTAAGTCTTTCTTGTCTCTCCTTTTGGTCACTTGACAAGAAGGCTGATGGCATTGCCGTGTGGTGAGGAGGGAGTGTGTGTGAGTGGCAGGGAGGCAGAAGAAGACAATGAGTTCAAAAGCAGAAGGTTTTAAGGTAGTTTACGGCTGTTTTTGCAAGCGACGAGCCATTGCTCAAAGGCTTAAAGCAACGTGGTATGAATCATGTGTCAGGGAGGACCAGAATATGGAATGTAACATCAAGCAATGCTTCTCAGTGGTTCATTTCTGTAAAGAGAAAGAAGGCAAGGGGGTTTATAAGTTACCTGGATGTCACATGTTTTCCCCAGCAAACCCTCTTCCCTAATCCTGGATTGATTCACAAACTGATGGACTGCCACTCTTTCCCCTTCTGCACAATTATTAAACACATAGGAGCTGAATGCTCCATTGCATCAGGTTACCTGGACCACAATTTATAGAGACAACAGCCCTCTCTCTTTGTGTACTTATGATTTATAAGTAGATGCATACAGTTGGCTCTCCACATTTGCGGCTTTAACTTTTCTGGATTTGATTATTTGCAGTTTTGATTAATATGTTCTCTCCAGGAATCTCTAGGTCATCCAGTGCAACTCTGCCAGATGTTGGCCACAGAGTTGTGCTAGAGAACCTAGAATTTCCTAGAGAAAAGACTTCTCTGTGCATTTGTAGGCCCTCCAGCATGATTCTATGATCAACGTCTGGCAGATGTTGGCCATAGAGTTGAACTGAAGGACCTGGAAATTCCTAGAGAGCTGTTCTCTTAGGTAAAAAGAATAGCGGTTTTTATGTATGGTTTTCCTACATTTACAAGGGTCCTTCACCCCTAACCAAAGCGAATGTGGAGGGATCATTGTACCCCAGTTTTCATTACCAATGGTGTTGGTGGGTTACTGTGACTATCCAACTCCCTGGCTAACAGATTCACTGTCTGCCAGTCTGTTTTGAAACACAGTACAAAGTGTTCATTATGACCTATATAGCCCTATAATGTTAGGCCCAGCCTATCTGACAGATAGAATCTCCCTGTATGAACCTGGCCAGGTGCTGAGATCTACAGGAGAGATCCTTCTCTTAGTCCCATCATCTTTACAGGCAAGGCTGGTGGGAACACAAGATTGGACCTTCTCAGTGGTTGCCTATGGAATCCCTTTCCCAAAGGATTCCCCCCCTTTCCTGCCCTTCCATCAGCAGGGAAAGACATTATTATTATTATTATTATTATTATTATTATTATTATTATTATTATCTTTTCCACTAAAGGATTTTAAAGAAATGGCTTCAAAAGGGTGCTGTCTTGACTTAATTTATTGCTATATTTATGTATCTATTTATTTACTTCATGCCACATCTTTCCCAAAGATCCAAGAAAGAGTCACTTAAAAACTGGAAGAATAATTTTAAAACACATCAATTAAAGTCATCCAAATAAAACAATATAAAATTATTTAAAAGTCACGCTGCTATTGTTGCCTTCCTTCAAGTTGATTCTGACTTACGGTGACCCTAAGGCAAACCTATCATGGGCTTGTTCAGAGGAGGTTTGCCATTGCCTTCCCTGGAGGCTGAGAGAATGTGACTCATCTAAAGTCACCTAATAGGTTTCTATAGCCAAGTTGGGGGTTGAATCCTGGTCTCCAGAGTCATAGTCCAACACTTAAACTACTACGCCATACAAAGTTTTTTTTAAAAAATAGAGAAAACATTCCAATAAAAAAGATTCCTTGCTTATACATTAAGCATTAGACAAAAAAGTCTTTGCCTGCTAGAGAAAAGAAAGCAAGGAGAGGGCCAGCCTAGAACATCCACAGAAGTTAACATTTATATATTTTAAACTGTTTTGATATTGTGAACAGTTTGATTCTATTTTAATGTTGATCTTTTTGTCTGTATTTACCTGTGTTTACCACTTGTTCTAATTTGAAAACAGGCTTGAGTTCAATTTGGGGGCAAATGTGAAGTAAAAATAAATAAGTCAACAACGATGACAACAACAATATGCAAAACATGAAGCAGCTCAGAAAATGAAATGAAATACTGACATTAAAATGATCTAGCCCAATAAATGATATCACTGAAACACTACAGCCTGATAGTGCCACATGTTCCTGAAGTCCACTCCATAGTTGTTCAAAGCGGACAATTTAGTATGGTAGAATACCATGGTTAGCTAAATTTAGCTAGGTAGAATACTCTTTCTTCAGAAATTCAAACTGTTCCCACATAGTTGGTGGTTTAAAACGAATTGTAGAAAAGAACCTATTTTTGCAAGCCTTCACTATGTAGTTTAACATGCCACTGGTATTTACGTGGCAAAGTAAATGTTATATTTGTGTTTACCTTATGTTTGGCTTGGGGTTTTTTTTGGGGGGGGGATCACCAGACACTTATATGGGTTGTTACATGTGTACCTAGCTATGTAGAAGAGGTAATAAAAAACTCCTTTACTGAATTGTGAAGATGCATATGGGGCATCAGCAAGAATGCCCCATCTGCATCATGACCAATGTGATGCACATCAGGACCAATGCGCATCAGTCCTATTGTACATTGCGCAATTCTAATTTTGGCATATGTAAATCTACTTACAAAGACATAAGTTCCCAACAGGTTCAAGCCACTATTTGTACACTGTTTTGAAATCTCCAGTTCCAAGGGGTTTATAAATACTCATAATTTATTATTAGCTTGGAACCTAATATTTTGTTTTGTGAATGGAAGAAGAGTTGAACTTATGGAGGTTCCTATTCTTGATGGAGCAGATCCAAGCCATGATGATAAAAATGTTGATAATTATGGTGTTGTACAGACCAGTGCTAAGCGCCGGCCTGTACATGTACTAGGGTTGCCTCAGGGCATCCTTTCCAGACGCCCCACAACCCTAGTACGTTGCCACGGCGTTGTAATGGTGGCACCCTTTCTACATGGGTGCCGCCATTATGATGTCATGGCCATGCTGCCTCCAAACAGGGCGGCATGGACGTGACGTCTTGGCGCCGCTGAAGGGCGCTTGTGGTGCCCTTTCAGCAGCACCAGAAGGAGCTCCATTTCCGAGCTCCTTTGGCCATGCCTATTGCTGGTGCGGCCTTTAAACAGCAATGCCAGCGATACAAAGAGAAAGGGGCTGAGTGGCCCCTTTCTCCCTTTTCCCCACCACTGTCGGAGTGTCCTTGGAGCTTGAAGCCCCAAGGACGCCCCTTTCCCGGCCGCCGGGAAGCGGCCTTTTGCTGCTTCCCCACGGCCTGGAAAAATGGCAGATCGGAGCTTTGGGGCTGCCGCTGTGGCAGCTGAGGCCCTGATCTGTCGGGGAAAGGCGCGGGTGCAGGCCGCCCAAAGGGGTGGTCTGTATCCCGCCACAGGCACCTAAAATGTTCTAAGCCATCTAAACAGATTTTTTTTAAAAACCCATAGCAGCAGCCTTGCCATCTAAAAGATGCAACTTGGAATGAATATATTACGAGGAGCTAGGCCTTTTCTCCTTGAAATACTGTTGTCTATCTGCAGAGACTTATTTTTGTTTTATTTTGCAAATTTTTAACACTGAGGAATTGAAAAAAGGCATCCTCCACCTGAAGCTGCAGTGAAGGCTTCTATACTTGTTCATCTTTTATCTCCCAGTTTCTGTATTAAGAAGGAACCACAAGCTCTCCCTGCATAGCTACAAGTCTCCCACTAAACAATAGTTTCAGAGTACTTGAAACAAGTAATGGGAGTTGTGTAGAGAAGAGTTCCTTTCTCCCCCAAAAGTCCCATCTGCCGCCTCTAACATGGACTGGTGGCCGTTCCCATGGAATAAATGCAGAAAAATTTCAATAGTTACACAATCCCATCCCCAAGTATATATCCTTTAGAGACCAGAGCTGTATTAATTGGGGCCATTTAAGTACCTTAGATAGAATGTTCTGAAACTAGATTAATTTTCTTAGACGTACCTAGGAGGAATGTGACGCAGATTCATCTCACACCTGAGGGAAACTATTTGAGACTACCAAAGATGCTACCTGAACAACTTTCACATTCTGTTGATGGATAAAATTAGGTCAGATCCAAACCTTGGGACTTAAATATGAAAGAAGGCCTACTTCGCTGTTCCTTCCCCAAGGCCTCAACTTTCCTCATGCTCATCTCTTTCTCTAAAAAATGCTATTCTTCATAAGTGGAACTGGGATGTTCTTTTTCCCCTTCCTTATTTCTTTCCAAAGAACTATGTGTGTGTCTCTCTCTCTGTGTTATTCTTGATGTATAAAAATTGAGTCCCCACCCCCCAACCCCGAAAGAGGAATCAGATAAAGGCTAAGAGAGTGATGCACATAACAAGTGGGAAAATGTTTCATGATTCCCACTATCCAGAGATGTTGCCTGTGTTCTTCAAAAGCAGCCTTTAAAAGGTGCGGCTTTGTGAGAAAGGGGTAGAGCATGTGATTCTGATGAGAAAAAACAACCCCACATGTCTGTTTTTTGGGGGTTTTGTTTGTTTGTTTTGTTTTACTCGCCCCTCCTTGTGGAGTTGGGAAAAGAAGGATATGAGAAGTGCTGATTTCTCTAACCAAGAACTAAGGAAAGTTCCTTTTAGGACTATTAATCCCCCATTTGCACATTTGATGTCTTGGTTCACTTGCATAATGTGGCCATTCAACACAAGGGCTGCATAGCACATCAATGTGTAATTCCATATCTTTGGAGACATGTTATCCAATTCCAATGTACAATCTTAGTTAATATATGGATAGTTCATGGGATTTGGAACCACATAATATGTTAGTGCCTATTGGCTTTGATTATGGGTCCTTTCTTGCTTTCCTTCTGACAACCAGTAAAAACATTGGTCCAATAATGGCGGGTTATTCCCTTTTCATTTGATTGTTCACAGTCAGTTACAGAAGGAAAAAACATTCTTATTCCATCAGCTCTTTGAAATTGACTGTGATGGGTTTTTAATGGTGTGCTGCACTGTTTTGTTGGTTTTCATATGGTCTTTTAATCATTTTAACTTTACAGATTATACATTATTCCTATTTAACTTTTATACTTTTAAACTGAATTTTGTATAGTTTTAAATCTGTATTGTTTTTAACAAGTTGTAAGCTGCCTCAAGTCCCATTGTTGAAAGAAAGGCAGGATATAAATGACAGACAGACAGAGAGATGATAGTCGCTTTGAGTCCCTATATTGGGAGAAAAGTGGTATATACTAAATAATAATGATGATAGATAGATAGATAGATAGATAGATAGATAGATAGATAGATAGATAGAAGACAGATAGATTAAAAGAAAGCTAGGGCAAATTCATGGCAGCCATGTTGACAGGGGTCATGTTGACAAATTAGATGGAAATTTGCTGCCTAAAAGTCTTTTCTACAGTCTGGCCAGAAACATAGATAGGTGACCTGATGAGCAATAGCATGAGATGGTGGATAAAGAGAGAGGGAAGTAAAAATTGTCTTGTTTCCTTGAAAACTTTCTAAATCTAGTTTAAAATCAAGTTTCTAATGAAAATGGATTACATTAACCTGTCAATCATGAGGCCAGGTCTAGAGCTGGAGAAAAGGAAGGTGATGGTGAGGTGGAGAAAGAGCTTGGATTGTACTCTGATTGATGACACACCAGGTTGTATTAGACAATGTAGATCATTTTGCCAATATGAATTTTGTGGATAGTAAAAACACAAGGATTTCAGAAAGGAAAGAAAGAAAGGGGAAACAGGCCACATGAAAGAGGAAAAGAAAAATCATTAGACACTCAAGAACAGCAATAAGTCATCCGTATCTCTGTGTTATGTACAAATAATGCCCAGAGGAGCTGCCTACCAATGTCATTTTGTCATCTCTGTGTTGTGACTGACAGTCAGTAGATCCTCATTTATTGCTGCCAATTCCTTGCCACTGTTCTGAACACAAGGCAAAGGGTGGGACATTTTAGTAAAACTTTTGGCCTCATTTAATTACAGCTGAAATCAAAAGTCAGCTGCCAGTAGATGCATTTTGAAATGTGGCATGCAGAAAATGCAGAAGTGGCAAACTCAGTACTGAATCTTTGCTCCAAGTTCTCATACTCCTTTTCTTTGAAAAACACCAGACATATATGAGTCACTTGATTGCAATTCTGTTGGTGTCTTATGCACATGCAAATTCCCATATACGTAGAGGTGATTGGACACTTTTATCTAATGTAAAACATTTGTATTTAGGTCAAGGTTGTGGGAGAGGAGTTTAATATGCAGATATCTATGTAGATGTACATGTACATTTAGGTGTGAATTCAGATACACATTTCGGTTTGTATTCATTCACAGAATATTGCCATTCAGCACAATGGCTGCATGGCATAAACAGTGCATTACTCCACATGCTGTGCACCCTGATGGAAAATCTTGGCCCGTCATTGGAAAATGTACTCTACACATGGTCACATGTTCTCTTTGGGGAAGCATCTGGAAAATGGCCTTTCTGAGGCAATCTGCAATTTATGGAAGAGACAATGTTGGAAAATTTGAGCATTGTCTCTTCCCCCTCTTTCTCTACCTGCTTAGTGGGATTTAGATAACATAGCCTGCCTGCACGAGAAATTGCTGTCTTTCTTCATCTAAACTTTCCATTTGCTCCCACTATCCTTTGAAGTGCATGGTCATAAATACTTGTAAAAATCAAGTAAACAGCCAACATGGCATAGATCTTTGAGTGTTGAACTACAACTCTGGAGACCAGGATTCAATTCCCAGCTTGGCCATGGAACTTAGTGCATAGCCTTGGGAAAGTTACATGCTCTCAGCCTCAGGGGAAGGCAATGGCAAACCACCTCTGAACAAATCTTGCCAGGAAAACTTCATGATAGGTTCAACTCAGGTCGCCTCATGTCAGAAACAACTTGAAGGCACACAACAAGAACAACAT
>NC_056523.1:321461482-321465494 GCF_019175285.1 Sceloporus undulatus
GAAGAAGAAGAAGAAGAAGAAGAAGAAGAAGAAGAAGAAGAAGAAGAAGAAGACAGACCATGTGATCCAGGATACTTCTTTTAAGAAGTTCCTCTCTCACACAAAGAGATCTCCGCCTTGCAGTCACCATTCTATTTCTACTACTCCTCCTCTCCTCTCCCATATAGTTGGAAGCACCAAAGATGGTGACTGAAGAGCTCTAAGCTTTTTCTTTTACCTAATCTATTCATTAGCTAGGTAGGATATAGACTCCTCATGCATATTTAAATTTAAAGCCATAATTAAACTTTTCATTAAGCTGGAACTGTCTACCTTGTTTGTTTTGCATCAGGATCTTATCGCATGGCTCTCCATAGTACAGGAATGGAATGGAGCGGAAGGGTATGGAATGGGGGGAGAACATGTCTTACCGCACAGGAGAATGCCACTGATGCCACCGGAACTCCCCAATCCGTTCCCCATCTGCCCTACAGCAGCTGATTTTCAAGAACGATTTTGAACAGTTCTTGAAAACCAGCTGCTGCGGGATGGGTGGGTAACGGATTGGGGACTTACGGCAGCATCAGCGGCATTGCCCCATGCGGTAAGACGCATTCCCCCCGTTCTGTACCATTCCATTCCATTCCTGTGCCACAGAGAGCCGTGCGATAAGCTTATCAATTTCAGGTCTCAGGGAAGCAATGTCAGATTGGGGCACGTTTTCCCATCACTCTGCAAATGGAGGCTAGCCTCTAACAATTTTGGCTTTGATATTTTTGATATTTAAATATTTTATTTCCTAAACAAAGGAAACTTGCATTTCCAACAGAAGGCAGTGAGTCACTGAATGGATTCCAGAGATTTCAGCCCAAATCTCATTATTTTAGCTAAATTTTGTTTTCCTTTAGCTAAAGCAAAATAACTAAAATAAACTGTGAAAGTAGTAAGAAGGCTGCCTTATTCCTTACCCGTGTAATTCAAGCATTGCTCCATGAGACAGAGAAATCTGAAAGGTGTCTGTGCTCTCTCCAAAAAGAAAGAAAGAAAGAAAGATGTCAGTTCCCCTTGATTCCCTTTATTTCAGATTCCCTTCATATGTTGCATCCACACTGCAGAAATAATCCAGTTTGTCACTACTTTAACTGCCATGGCTCAATGCTATGGAATTCTGGGAATTGTAGTCTATTGTGGCACCAAAACAAAGCTTCAATGGTATCAAACTGGATTATTTCTGCAGTGCGGATGCAGTCTTAGCCACTTTCTTCTTCAGTTAGTCAGATCAGTATTCCCAGAAAATCAGGAATCACATGATGATGCCTCGTGACAACATATATGATGATTATTATTATTATTATTATTATTCCGCTTTTTCACAAAGTAATCAACAGTACAAATAAAACATCAAACAATTAAAATTTTCAGTTTAAAAACCCCAAAACCCTAACCCTTCCCCCAATCATAAAAACAGTGATCAACCCATAAAAAGAGATTAAACATCAAAAAATTTAAAACTATCCAATAGAAATACAAGGTTTTCTGGGTCACCGCTGAAAGTCTGGTCTTCTTAGGTTGTAGCAGATTCTTCCCAGAAGATCGAAGTGTGAAGGGAGGATTATATGGAAGTAGGCGCTCCCGCAAGCAGTAGTAATAATCATAATAATAATAATTTTTATTTATATTTCACACCTCTCCCTATGGATCTAGGCGGGATTACATCAATAAAATAGTAAAATACAAGAATAAAAATACAGATAATAAAACACTAACAATATAATTTTAAAGTAGTCAGGACCCAAGCCATGTAGGGCTTTCAAGGTTATATAACCAAACCTGATTGCCTTTGCAGCCTTTGCCCTCATTGCATGGTCCCTAATTGGCTGGGAATACTGTTATAACAAATTGAAGAAGAAGGGAAATAAAGGAAATAAGAAGGGATAATCAGGTGGGGAAAATGTCACAGCAGAGAAAACTGGGGAGCAAACAGGATAGGATGGAAAAAGTGAACATTGTCACAATTAACTTTTCTTTTTCAAATATTCTCCTCCCCAAAGGAAGTTACATACTATTCTGAGTCAAAATCAAAACAGAGAATGTAAAATGCAACAGCAGGTCCAACTGCTTCCCCTACACATTGATGGCTCTCCTGAGGTATATTCACATTGCTCAATACAGCAGTAACTCTCATAGCTCCATCATATGCAGATCTGGAGTTTGTCATTTGGTAATGCACATAGATTTCTCAGATACATAGCTCTGTTTCACTATCCTAACTACAGTGGAGAATTCTACATTCTTTTGTTGTTTTGTGCCTTCAAATTGTTTCCAATTTATGCAACCCTAAGGTAAACCTATCCTGGGGGTTTCTTGTAAGATTGACTCGGGCTGAGGGAGTGTGGCTTGCCCCAGGTCACCCAGTGGATTTCCATGGCTGACTGGGAATGCAAACCCTGGTTTCCAGAGTCTTAGTCCAAAGCTCAAACCACTAACCATGCTGTCTCTCATCCTTTACCAAACTGCAAATCCCAGGATTCCATAGAATGGAACAATGGCAATTAAATTGGTTTATTTATATATAGTTCTGTAGTGTGAGTACATCCCTGGGCCCCTGAGTAATGCATCTCCTGTCCCTCTAAAAGTTGCACAACATTAAGGAAAAAGAAATCCAGGTGAGCAACGTGTTGAGGCTGGACCTGAAAACCCCTCAGCCATTCCTTTCACCATCACTTCCTTACTGCAGCTGATGCTGTCAGGAGAGGGACCTGTTGTAGCATTTTGTTGTAAATTGCTGTGGGAACCAAGCTGCAGTCATGCAATAAAACCTTCCTGAGACACTGATGAAATTGTTCAGCTTTTTCTTCCCCCGGCATGACCATCTATCATTCTCAGATATTGCAAAATCAGTAAGAAGAAGTTAGGGTTGATGCCAGTGAGACAAACATTTGTGTAATCCCAGAAAGAAAGAGAGAGTGAAATATACCTACTGTAAAATAAAATACAGTTAATTCTGCTGCATAGGAAGACTCGAGGGATTCTGCAAAAGAAACTCTGGCATCTTTTCTACATGGTAAGCGGTGATGAAAAAGTGAGAAAAACTCTTGTAGCTACCACTCTTCCTGTCTCTTTTCAACCACTTCTCCTCCATTAACCATGCACAACAATTTAATTGAAACTATAAAAAGTTCTAGCAGGCTCTCTAATATAAAGCCATGCTTAAACACGATCCAACAGTCACTTTATTTATGCCCCACCTTTTCTCCAGAGTGGGACTCTGGTTTAACCTGCACTGCAGAAATAATGCAGTTTGCCACCCCTTTAACTGCCATGGCTTAATTGCTATGGAATGCTGAGATTTGTAGTTCTATGAGATATACAGCCTTCTCTGTCAGAGAGCTCTGGTGCCACAACAAACTACAAATCCCAGGATTCCATAGGATGGCATTATAGCAGTTAAAGGGATATCAAACTGTATTAGTTCTGCAGTGCAGATTAAATCTCTGTATCATTACAAAATAAGAGTATTGTTACAAAATAATAGTTTAATTGAGCAGGGGAACTTTCAATATATACATGCTAAGAAAATCTGTTGCTTTCATTGGCACCTCCAGTTAGGAGTTCCCGCTTGAAATCCTTCAAAGCCTAATTGATAATACTGGACTAATGGTCTAACTCAGTATAAGGCAGCTCCCTTCTTACAAGAAAGCGGAACACTCTTTGTCTGGTTGTGAAAGATAATAATGAGGTTCCTGGGTAGGTTTTGGTAAGATTTATATATCTTCCTCTAAGGTAGAGAGAGTGTGACTTTCACAAAGTCACTCACTAGATTTCTGTGGGTGAGTGGGGTCTTGCAGAGTTTGCGTTCAATAGTCAAACCACTATGCCACACTGACTCTTGCCAGGTATGCAGGTCAGAACGTTTGTATCTTATATGGCTGGCTGCAGGTATCCCTTATTATTAGGATTGTCTCTTTTTTGAGGGTTAGAAAGCTTTTCCTATTTTTATAGAGACTGAACAAGATCATAGAATCATAGAATC
>NC_056523.1:321465519-321480244 GCF_019175285.1 Sceloporus undulatus
GTAGAGTTGGAAGAGAACCACGGGCCATCCAGTCCAACCCCCTGCCATGCAGGAAATCCAATCAAAGCATCCCTGACAGATGGCCAGCCAGCCTCTGTTTTAAAGACCCCAAGGAAGGAGACTCTATCACCCTCCGAGGGAGTGCATTCCATTGTCGAACAGCCCTTACTGTCAGGAAGTTCCTCCTAATGTTTAAGGTGGAATCTCTTTCTTCCTGTATCTTGCATCCATTGTTCCGGGTCCTGTTCTCTCTGGAGCAGCAGAAAACAAGCTTGGCTCCCCCTCAATACGACATCCCTCAAATATTTAAACAGGGCTATCATATCACCTCTTAACCTCTTTTCTCCAGGCTAAACATCCCAGCTCCTAAGTCGTTCCTCATAGGGCATGGTTTCCAGACCCTTCACCATTTGTCGGCCTCCTAAAAAAAATCTTGTAATTTTGGATTGGGGCCTTCTTGAACACCGTATTCTTATATCAGTTGGGCAATTATCGTAATTTTACTGAGACATACATTACTAAGGTGCACTACACTGTAGAAATAATACAAATGACGCATTTTAACCCCATGGCTCATCTTCCTGGCTCCATGCTGAGATTTCTAGTTTTTGTGAGGCACCAGCATTCCTTTGACAGAGAAATCAAAAGACGCGTAAAACACAAATCCCAGGACTCCATGGGATGGAGCTGTAGCATTAACTGGTGTCAAATGGCATTATTTCTACAGTGTAGAGCACCTTATGTGACTTTCATTTTCTTTTGCAAACTTGCGGCTAGCTACATCCAAGTTGTCAACCCTGCATGTCTTGAATTTTTACTAACCTACTGCTGTTTTGAAAAGCTGGCACCATTGTGTCCTTCTGGAGGTAAATCCTGTTTAACACAGTGGGCCTCCCTTCTGTTTTAACATAACGCTGCACCTTTTTTCATGATTTACTCAGGAATGGCCCTGGGCCACAAGCCAAACCAACAGTCTTTCTTGAAAACCTTGTTTTCCCAGGCGGAGCTTCTATTCTGAAGCAATAACAAAATAGACAATGTCCAATAACCATAACTTGTTCTTGTAATGCTATCATTATTTAGCTTCAGCCACAGCAATAACAAAATATAGAACTTAATAATAAAAATCACTTGTTAGATCAATTTTATTTGCAGTGCGCCTTAACAGTGGTACTGGAGCAGTGGAAGACCAAGAAGCAAGTAGTAAATGTAGATAATGATTTCCTCTTTGTTTCGACAAAAGACATGGGGAAGAAATCGGCTTCACCATTTGTGCTCAGTTTATTGAACTAGCGATGTCCTCTTGAATGGTTTTAATACTTTGCCAATGAAGATACCACTGAGCTTTGAAGCAAGAGTAATATTTTTGTAATTTTGGGTTGGTCTAATAAAGGTATGACCCATGAAGGCATTGGATTGTATTATATAAAATACAGTCAGTCCCCCCATTGCAACTGGATTTTTGCGGATTTGATTATTATGTTCACTCTAGGAATCGCTAGGTCTTCAAGAGAAATTTGCAGAAGTTGACGATAAAGTTGCACTGGAGGACGAGAATTCCTAGAGAAAACACTTCTCTAGGTATTTGTAGATCGTTCAGCATGATTCTCTGGTCAAATTCAGCAGATGTTTGACCACAGAGTTTTCTGCTGGAGGACCATCAGATTCCTAGAGAGGTATTCTCTCAGGTTAAAAAAAAAAGTCAAGTTTTATACTGTGGTTTTTCCACTTTCACAGATGCCTTTGCCCCGAACCCCAGCGAATGGGGAGGTCTACTGTAATTGGGTAATCTAAGAGGAATTACCCAATTATCCCCTTAGAACAGAGAACCCAGTGTGACATAGTGGTTTGAGGTGGGGAATCAGCCATGGAAACCCCCTGGTGATCATGGGCAAATCACATTTTTTTGGCCTCAGAGATGGCAATGGCCATCTGAAGAAACTGATAAGAAACCCCATGAATGGTTTGCCTTAGGCTCACCATGTTGGAAATGACTCGAAGGCACAGAAGAACAATAACATTCTAAGAGGACAAATTATGGATGATGGTTCAGCTTACTGACATTTAAAGGTTCCTTCAAAGGGTGGAACTTTTTATATCCATAAGAATGGCAGTCATCTGATCTCAGAGCCTCATTGCTAATGTTGGGCCCAATAATGAAAAGTGCGCCTAAGAGCCCCAGAAACAGTAACAGTGCAATTCTGCACCAGAGGCATATGTGGTGGCATGGTAGCACAACTCCATAGCTACCTTGTATGTGATGCAGCTCCTAGGGTGGCCATTTATATGTCAAGGAAGAGCAGGTGATGGGGGTGGCAGCACATAGAGATGCAGCAGATATTTTCCCGAGCTATCTATGCTACATCAGGCATCCACAGGAGTCCCTTCTGGAGCCTCACAAAATTTTCTTTCCAGATGATATTCTGCAGTGTGTCCAGCTATGCAAATAGCTGGGGGGAGTCTGTTGATCTCTGCCACTCTCCAATGATATGAAAACGGCTGTGCTTCAGGGGATGCTTGCTTACAAGTGGGCTTGGGAGAGATTTTAGTCATTGTGTGATTGGTAAAGAACTCCAACCTCTGGGATGATCAAAAAGGGAGCTGTGATATGTTAATCTGACTTTGTTTGTTGCTGTCTGTGCCTTCAAGTCATTTCGTGACTTATGGCAAACCTATCATGGGTTTTCTTGGCATGTTTCTTCAGAGGAGGTTTGCCATTCTATCCCTGAGGCTAAGAGTGTGTGACTTGTGTTATGAGCACTGAACTGATCCAATATCAGTGAATGCTTTTCTGCTAGGCCCTAGACGGAATTGTAGAGTGAGCCAGCATGAACCCAAAAGGGGGAGACCACATAGGCACAACAAAATAAGAGCAAACAGCTAGTCAGGAGTCACAATCAGGAAACATTCACATATCAGGAAACATCACACCTTTTCCCAGCAGGAAGACCAGGTGATTTATGGCTCAGGATGCTTTCCTAACAAGAACCAGAGAAGATCCATTGCCACCTCAGAGACTAGCTATATCGACGTGATCTTTGCTATGTAAATTCGGCACCTTTGAAGTATAGTAAAAAATCTGTGCCTGGGGGCTAGTTTTGGCCTATTTGAGGACCCCAAAACCTTGTTTTTCCAGCTAGTTGGAGTGCAAGCAGGTTTTTGCCTCTCTGAATCCTACTAGTCTGCCTCATGCTTGCCCCCCCCCCAACAATGCAGCTGAGTAATCTACATCCTAGTCCTGTGCTTAAACCACTACACTGCGGGTTCTCAAATCTGACTTACTCTATTGTAATCAACAGTAGAACTCTGGCCAAAAGTGTGACCCCCCCACATGCTTCAATGCAGCAGAAAATCCTCCCCACCCAGGATGTGTCCTATTTCAAACCAGGTTGGGCCTTCTGTGCACTCCTGTTCAACAAGAAGATGGTTATCCTCTGGAAAATTCTTGAATGGCAAAATGGTCTCCAGGATTAATACTACACCATCAGTAGTATAAATCACCCAAATATCTTGGTGCTTCTGTGTCATAAGACATAATAAATGTCCTGCTGGATCACCGTGCCCAGTGCCATCCACAGATATTACTGGCCATAGCCACATTACAGGGAGTGAGATGATACATAGAAGATCAGCCTACTGGCTGGTAGCCATAATGCCAGTAAAAGGTGTATGGGAAAATCTTGTTTGGGTATAGTTTTAAAAGCTCTCCTTCGTTGGCGAACCTATCTTCAAAATGGTTTCAGGACCTTGGAGACAGTTCAATCAAAGTAAAACTCAGAGTGAACACAACAAATAGTCCCAGGACATTTTTTTTAAAGACTAGAGGGGGTTGGACTGGATGGCCCTTGCGGTTTCTTCCAACTCTCTATGATTCTATGATTCTAGAGCAGTGCCACTCAAAGGGATGTTCTATGGACTGATGGTATTCTGCAAACTATTGCCTGGCAGTCTGTGGTGAGGTTCCAGGAAAGAAAGAAATTATTGCAATCAATGAGCACAAAGATGATGCTTGTCCCTATTTTTATGTTGCTTACCTTCAAGTCATTTCCAAGTGACCCTAAGGGAAACCTAACATGGGGATTTCTGAGGCTGTGTGACTTAGCCAAGTTTATCCAGTGGGTTTCCATGGCTGAGCAGGGATTTGAACCCTGGTCTCCAGATCATAGTCCAATACTCAAACTATTACACACCACTTGTCCCTGGCACAAAGCGGTGGGGACTCATCAGATAGCTTAAGAAACACTGGTCTAGAGAACATGCTTTGTGAAAGTGGTCCTTAGTTTGTATTCCTCCTCCTCCTCCTATCAATATGGTGTAAACCTAGCCACTATTTCAGATCTTCATTTTCCTATGGGGCTTCAGAAGGGTGGATGAGTGAATTTCATTGGGACTCAATAGGGTCCCTCCCTCCTTCCCTCCCTGATGCTGACTGGTCGCACCCCCATCTCCACACATCCGGTTACTGACAGTTATAAAAGACTCACACAATTTAAAGTGGCAGCTTTGCTATCACATGTCTGAGCCTTTGATTCTACAAAAATGTGTTCTTTTTGCCTTACCTTTGACACAGCGGATAAGAATCATAATAAAACAGAATGGAGCAAGACAATTATTAGGGACTCTTTATGATGATGATGATGATGATGATGATGATGATGATGATGATTTTATAAAAAGAAGTTATAACATTACCTGAAAGGACCTCATTTTGCCCCTAGAGGGAAAAGGAAGTTAATTGCTAGGAACCCTTAGGTGGGAATTATATATTTCCAATTACTTTATCTCAGCCTACACCACTGCCCTATTACACTTAATGTTACATGCTAGTTATTCCTGTAATAAGACTCTATACCAAATTACCATGGCAAGCAATAAGACTTGACCCACCAAATAATATTTGCATACATTTATATCTGTATAATCACAGTGCCTTCTAGCAATGCTCTGAGGCTTTGCTGAAACCATGAAACCACCACAGTATAGATACTATATAAAATATTTTACCCAAAGATAGTCATTACTAGGGAATGGTGAGAATTTCATTCAGTTCAGTTTTTGATAAGAACTTTCCAAAATGTGCAAGTTTCTTCATAAATTAAAAGAAAATAACTTGGTGTCAGAAAAAAAGAAAAGCACAGAGAATGACAATAGAGAGAGATGGAAAATTCCTTTGGTGTTTTATGCATGGACAACTTCCCTGGACAAACAACTGGGCATCCAGTTAGCCCTTCATATTCACAGATTTTGCACCCACAGATCCAACCATCCACATCTGGAAAATATGTATTTTTAAAAATCCAAAAAGCAAGCTTTTATTTTACCATTTTACACAAGGGATGCCATTTTATATAATGGAACTTCAGCATCCATGAATTTTGGTATCCATGGGGGGTGCTGGAACCAAACCCCATCAGATACTAAAGGCCCACTGTATTTTTAGAACAGCTATTTTAGGGGTGTCTCTAGGAGTGTGTGGGTTACACCAGATGAGACCCTAAAGAAAAGTGACTCTGCTGCTCCCCTAATGTTTTTGCATTAGGGCAAAAACAGGCTGTGGGATTTGCCTGCTTCCCCTTAAAATGCTGAAGAGATGGTGTTATGGTGAGGCTCAGTGGGAGGAGAAAGGAGAGGCCCTGTTTTTTTAAAATTTAAACTTTATATTTTAAAATTTAAATTTAATTTAAATTGAGAATTTTTTTGGTTCGTTTTCATAAATACCAAACTGTGACTATGTTGATCAGTGTAACTATGCCAGCATACATTGTGGTGGCAGTCCAGTGGTGCAGTAGCAGGGCAAAATGGCTGCCAATATCATGGCAACAGGACAGTGATGTAGAAGATGGCTTCCTGGATTCCCCACTTTACCTCTTTAAGATGGAGGGATTAAGGGCTATTTGCCTTTTGTCAGAGAATCCATATTTGGAGGTCCCTTTCATCATTCTCTGGATGCTGGGCTCCCATATTATGATCAACAACTCATATAGTCCTAACAAGCAGAAATAGCATCAATACTCCACTTAAACACTCTTAGGTACTGGAATCTCAGCATATTTAATATGGGAGAATGAGCAGGCTCTCTGTTATACTTTAAGGCTATTTTATTAAGCCTGGCAATAGATATATAAATATATATTCCCCTAAGGGAGGAACATAGACCTTTCAGTGTCTAGGCACATTACTTATCAGTTGAATTTACACTGCATGTAAGCCATCATATTATCATCTCATACAGCACTGTCACATAATCTGTATAGACTTGCATTTGTAAGGCATTGGGTATATTAGATTATTTTATATTCATTTTAACAACATTAACTAATAGAAATTAAATATTGGTCTCTCACACTTGTAAAAAATTGTACTCTTATATCCTACGCTGCCTTCCTAGCAGGCATCTCTATTTATCACACAGAGGAATTAAACATAACATCTGTGGAGGAAATGCATAGGCATCCAAGGAAGATAACCATCTTCCATGGACATTGTAACCTGGTTATTGCAGCTTCCATTGTATCTTACACAGCTACTGTATGTCGATATCTGGGAGGTTGACACTCAGCGCTGCATCCACTCTGCAAATGAAATCCAGTTTGACACCACTTAAGTGCCATGGCTCAAGGCTATAGAATTCTGGGATTTATAGCAAAGCAAAGCTCTGCTGCAACAACAAATTGCAAATCCCAGAATTCCATAGCATTCAGTCAAACCAGATTTTTTTTGCAGTGTGGGTGCAACCTCAGTCTGCCTAACTTTTATCTTTCCAGAGCTGGTATTATGGTGTCTCTATGGGAGTTGAAAAACATGACACAAGCACAAGCATGAGGCCTAGGAACTCTCTTTTGTTTTTGTAACATATATACATAAGAGCCCTGGTGGTGGAGTGGTCAATGCCTGCATTGCAACCACTCTCTCACAAACCACAAGGTTGCAAGTTCAGTACCAGCCAGGGACTCAGCATTGACTCAAGCATACATCCTTCCTTAGGTTGCTAAAATGAATACCCAGCTTGTTGGGGGCAATTAGCTTACACATTGTAAACAGCTTAAGGATTGCTTATGTGTAAGTGCACTGATAAGTAGTATAGAAATGTACTTGCTATACATTCTCACACAAACACACATACAAGAGGTGGGGAGAGAATCTTACATTTCCAGGACACCTTCTTTGGTTCTTTTTAGTGCTGTTCAGTTAGTGCGGTGTTAAGGAATGATACACAGAAGATTAACACAACTAGAAAAAGTTTTCGAAAACATTTAAAATGTGTTAAAAGGTGAAAAAAGGGAGACATGTCCAATTACAAGTGGAACTGGATGGGAGCTAGGCTTGTGCAATTTGTGCAGTTTTCAGAAATTTCCCTATTTCCACTAGCTGTCTGTTTTGTTTGCACACTGTACATTAAGTCTCCACTCAGGAGAGGATTTTGGGGGGGACAGAATGGGTCAGATTCAGATGCGAAAGGAAGGAATGGGAAAGTCTGAATCTCTGCTCTCCTTTCTCAAGCAGGCAAAGACCTTTTTATTCAAACAGACATTCAATTATTAATTGGTTACAGGGAGACTTTTTATGGGGTCCCTTTTGTGGGATGTGGGATGTTATGATTATATGTTTTTGTGGTGTTTTAATATAATAACTTGTTTCATTTAAGATCAAATGTTTAGTTTATTTTGTTTCATAAGTCAGCTTGGGTCCCATGCTGCAAGAAAGGTGTCCTACAAAAATAAATAAATGAATTCTTTTACTAAGTACCACACAGCTGGTACTTGGCCTCTTGTTCTCCCAATCTTTTATACTTCAACTCCCAGAAGACCAAGCAATTCTGCAAGTTGAAGTCTCAAATCCCATGGAGGACCATTCGAGTCTGGGAACCACATCCATACTGGACATGGTACTCTGAAAGGGTGAGAAATTAACAACATCCTTGATTCAACATCTGAATTCAAATGATAAAAATAGAGGTTCCACCTAAACATTAGGAAGAATTTCATTAACATAAGAGCTGTTCAAGCGTGGAATGGACTGTCTCAGAGGGTGGTGGACTCTCTATCTTTGGGGGTCTTTAAACAAAAATTGGATGAATGTTTTTCAGGAGTACTTTGATTGTACTTTCCTGCATGGCAGGAGGTTGGACTACATGGACTTTCTATCCCTTTCCAGCTCCAAAATTCTATGATCTTTACATCATATTGAATAAATAGTTATGGTCCCATCCTTCAGGGTCAAGCATGTATTTCCCAAAAGCCTTTTAAAAATAGTTCTTTTCCATATCCCTTAAAGTACCACTATCAAGTTCAGCAGCATTGGCAAATAAGAAACATCTCAAAGCGACACAGCCTTTTTTCCAGTTACATCTGAAAGAAGGCTGTCTACCTGTAGCCATTCCAAGAAAAACCAAACTGATGTTGATAAAATATTAGTTTAACGAGCATCTATTAGCCAGAATCAACTTGCTGTTAAATTGGGCTACATGAGACTGTCCAGAAATAAATTTATGGCCACAACAGTGAGACCTCTGCCTGAATTTCAAAAAAGGCAGGCAGAGAGAGGGAAATGCCACGGTCATTATGATATACATTTTATATGTAATGGGAAAACAATTATAGACCCCTTCAAAATGGCCGTGACGCTTTTGATCGCACTTCCAATCGCTCAACATTAATTTTTATTTATGGCCAGGATGCACGCGTGTTGTAATGATATTGGAAACATGCAAGTTTGGGGTTTGGAAGATGAAAGCAAAAGGAGGTATGCTGCAGGGGAAGCAATTGCTGATCATATAAACAATTAGACCTTTATCCATCTTGCCCAACGAGGTCCTTTATCTGATGACAACCTCTATAGAGCTGAGAAGGACTAGCCACTTCCCTCTGGGGCCATCCGAACACTTCAATCAATTCTCCTCAATTACTAACAAATCTAAATGTGATTTATCTACCCCAGAATCATTCCAATATCAGGCAAAAATCTATCAATAAAAACCCCTAAGGTAATCTTCCCCCCCCTGGAACTACCAATAGAAAGGTTGGGGGGTTTCAAAGACAAGGAGTTTGCAACTGAGAAATTTTTCCTTTCCCCCCTCCCTCCTTTCTTTTGGTGCACTTAATTAAGTCGACAAGAACCTGTCAAGGATAATTTTCGAAGCGCATGGCCTGAACAGCTGACATTTGATAATATTACACTCTGTGTTGATTGAAATTGATTTTTTGGGAGTAGTAAGCCTCATAAGAAAAAAGAAAGAAAAAAAGAAGGGAGTGTGTGTATGGGGGGGGGGAGAGTTGAAAATTTGACAACTTTCTTGCCCACACATTCAAGGACAGGAGGCCAGGTTTGTTAAGGTCATTGGTGACAAATGGAATGATAGGTTTTTAAAAGCAACTGAATTTAACAATCATAGGGCGGGGGGGGGGCATGTTATGCCAGTGTCAATAAAACAATCCCTCCCAATTGCTAAAAAAGGAAAAGGGAAAAAAGAATGGCAAATGTCACTAGGGTTTGTTTTTTTAAAAAGGTGCTAACAGCACTAGAAAATATTGCCAGTTCCTGATCTCATTTTCAAATGGGGGAGTAGTCTCTGTTGACGGCACTGCCATCAAATCTTTTTGGTCATTTCTGTCTTTACTACTGCTAGTACTACTACAACAACTTCAACAACAACCACTGCTATTAGTACTTTCTCCTCCTCCTCCATGTCTTCTTTCTCCTCCTCTTTCTCCTCCTCTTCTCCCATTTATTTGTATCCCACCTTTCCCTCAAACTGGCATCGAATTTAAAAAAAAAACTATACAGTTTAAACATAAAGTGAAATATACACTAAAATAGAATTAAATTATTCACAGTATTAGTAATAATTCAGTTATTCACAGTATATAGACTACTGTCTTGATGTCATTCTTTCATGAAAGAAAAAAATAATTTCAACATTTCCCCCTCACTGGGACAGATGATAGGAATTTTTGCTCACTTGATGATGATGATGATGATGATGATGATGATGATTTTGTAATTTTGAAGGGGGAGGGTTGCAAAAAATATATTTATACAAAAATGTAGGGGGTTGGTTCAAAGACCATGGATTTGTGCCAAAACTTCATTTTTCTGCCTCAGGAAAGACTGGCTGGCATTCTTCTGGTGTTTTCCATACAAATAAGTATGCAGTTGAACTTTTTTCACCATGATGCAATATCTATATTCAGTTCATGGTTAGGTAAACCGATTTCTGCAAGTGTCACTATTTGCGCTTGCAATTTCCCATTCTTGGGTGGTGTATAGCTACTCATTAGTGCCTTTGGTGTACCACCTGATTCACTGGGGTTGCTGAAAGAGCCCCCTGTGTATTCTCAAAGGCACAATGCAACACTCAGCAAGCACATTGACATATACACTGTCAGTTGCATAATACTAGTACTCAGGAAATGGGTGATGAATCACAGGTGCCACTTAGCTATGTGAGTGTAGGTTTATACTACACAAGCACAATACAGGTTCTTGGCTAGTGAAATTGGCACAAAATACACTTGTTTTGTACAGATAAACTTTTTGGAGGAGCGGGGGGAAGAGATCTCTGCACACATTTTTGCTTATTTTGCTTATCATTTTTTTGCTTATCATTTTACAAAATTACAAAAATGTGCATGGAGGTTGATCATGTTCTCAGCAGGATGTCTTGAGTTGAGACACCCTTTCTCATCAAGGATAGAAAAATTTGCAAGTATTATTTATAGCTATAACATTGACATTGAATGTAGTTCTCTCTCTCTCTCTCTCTCTCTCTCTCTCTCTCTCACACACACACACACACACACAGACACCACACATTCACGTATGCGCCTTCTCAAATTACATCAATGTTCAGTTAAATTGCAGTAGTATAGTGATAAATTTTGAAATACAGGGGTTCATCATTTCAGTCCCTACGTATCTATGCCCTCATTGAGAGTCCAAAAACAGAGGCAGCTAGTTGATGAACTAGTAGCAGTGAAGTAATTCTAATGGTGTTCACTTCAGTAGGAGTAAATGGTTTGTAAAAGAAATGGATCTAATTGCCTATTAAAAACCAAGCTACCTGAAATTTTTTTGCATAGTAAGAGGGATATTTCACAACATTATGTTGGTGCTGGGAAAATCCAAAATTCACCCTGATACTGTAAGGACTGTGGTTAAGCCCAGGGGGCATGATGAAGCTAAGTTGGTGGTGATAGAAGATGTAATTGTTCCTTTCTAGTCTTTAAAAAAAATGTCCTGGGACTATTTGTTGTGTTCACTCTGAGTTTTACTTTGATTGAACTGTCCAAGGTCCTGAAACCATTTTGAAGATAGAGTTCAGCACAAGAAGGAGAGCTTTTTAAAACTATACCCAAAACAAGATTTTCCCATACACCTTTTCACTGGCATTATGGCTACCAGCCAGTACTGGCTGATCTTCTATGTATCATCTCACTCCCTGTAATGTGGCTATGGCCAGTAATATCTGTGGATGGCACTGGGCACTGGATGATCCAGCAGGACATTTATTATGGTCTTATGAACAGAAAGCACCAGAGGATATTTTGGGCTGATTTTAATACTACTGATGGTGTAGTATTAAGCCTGGAGACCATTTTTGCCATTCAAGAATTTTCCAGAGGATAAACCATATTCTTTGTATGAACAGGAAGTGCACAGAAGGCCAAACCTGGTTTGAAATAGGACACATCCTGAGGTGGGGAGGATTTTCTGCTGCATTGAAGCATGTGGGGGGTCACACTTTGGCCAGAGTTCTACTGTTGAATTACAATAGAGTAAGTCAGATTTGAGAACCAGCAAGGTGTAGTGGTTTAAGCACAGGACTAGGATGTAGATATTACTCAGCTGCATTGTTGGGGGGGGGGGGGGGCAAGCATGAGAGCAGACTAGTAGAAGTTCAGAGAGGCAAAAAATCCTGCTTGCACTCCATACTAGCTGGACAAACAAGGGATTTTGGGGTCCTCAAATAGGCCAAAACTAGCCCCCAGGCACAGATTGTTTACTATACTTCAAAAGGTGCCGAATTTACATAGCAAAGATCACGTCGATATAGCTAGTCTCTGAAGGTGGCAATGGATCTTCTCTGGTTCTTGTTAGGAAAGCATCCTGAGCCATAAATCACCTGGTCTTCCTGCTGGAAAAGGTGTGAATGTTTCCTGATTGTGAATGTTTCCTGATTGTGACTCCTGACTAGCTGTTTGATCTTTATTTTAATGTTGTGCCTATGTGGTCTCCCCATTTTTGGGTTCATGCTGGCTCACTCTACAATTCCGTCTAGGGCCATAGCAGAAAAGCATTCACTGAATATTGGATCAGTTCAGTGCTCATAACACAAGTCACACACTCTTAGCCTCAGGGGATAGAAATGGCAAACCTCCTCTGAAGAAACATGCCAAGAAAAACCCATGATAGGTTTGCCATAAGTCAGAAATGACTTGAAGGCACAGACAGCAACAAACAAAGTCAGATTAACATAATCACAGCTCCCTTTTTTGATCATCCCAGAGGTTGGAGTTCTTTACCAATCACACAGTGACTAAAATCCTCTCCCAAGCCCACCTTGTAAGCAAAGCATCCCCTGAAGCACAGCAGTTTTCATATCATTGGAGAGTGGCAGAGATCAACAGACATCCACCCAGCTATTTTGCTATAGCTGGACACACTGCAAGAATATCATCTGGAAAGAAATTTTGTGAGGACTCCAGAAGGACTCCTGTGGATGCCTGATGTAGCATAGATAGCTACGGGAAAATATCTAGATGCATCTCTAATGATGCTGCCACCACCATCACCTGCTCTTCCTTGACATAGAAATGGCCACATAGGAGCTGCATCACATACAAGGTAGCTATGGAGTTGTAGCTACATGCCACACATATGCCTCTGGTGCAGAATTGCAACTGTTACTGTTTCTGGGGGCTCTTAGGAGCAGCACTTTTCATTATTGGGCCCAAACATTAGCAATGAGGCTCTGAGATCAGATGACTGCCATTCTTAATGGATATAAAAAAAGTTCCACCCTTTGAAGGAACCTTTAAATGTCAGTAAGCTGGACCATCATCATAATTTGTTCCTCTTAGAATGTTATTGTTCTTCTGTGCCTTCGAGTCATTTCCAACATGGTGAGCCTAAGGCAAACCATTCATGGGGTTTTCTTATCAGGTTTCTTCAGATGGCCATTGCCATCCTCTGAGGCCAAAACAATGTGATTTGCCCATGATCACCCAGGGGGTTTCCATGGCTGAGTTCCCCACTCAAACCACTATGTCACACTGGGTCTCTCTGTTCTAAGAGGAATAATTGGGTAATTCCTCTTAGAATTACCCAATTACAGTAGACCCTCCACATTCGCTGGGGTTAGGGGCAAAGGACATCTGTGAAAGTGGAAAAACCACAGATTAAAAACTTGACTTTTTTTTTTAACCTGAGAGAATACCTCTCTAGGAATCTGATGGTCCTCCAGCAGAACTCTGTGGTCAACATCTGCTAGAATTTGACCAGAGAATCATGCTGAACGATCTACAAATACCTAGAGAAGTGTTTTCTCTAGGAATTTCTATGTCCTCCAGTGCAACTTTATCGTCAACTTCCTGCAGAATTTCTCTTGAAGACCTAGCGATTCCTAGAGTGAACATAATAATCAAATCCGCAAAAATCAAAGTTGCAAATGTGGAGGACTGACTGTATTTTAATATAATACAATCCAAAATGCATATCATGGTCATACCTTTATTAGACCAACCCAAAATTACAAAATATATTACTCTTGCTTTCAAAGCTCAGTGGTATCTTCATTGGGCAAAGATATTAAAAACCATTCAAGAGGACATCAGCTAGTTCAATAAACTGAGCACAAATGGTGAAAGCCGATTTCTTCCCCATGTCTTCTTGTCGAAACAAAAAGAGAAATCATTATCTACATTTACTACTTGCTTCTTGGTCTTCCACTGCTCCAGTACCACTGTTCAAGGCGGCACTGCAAATAAAATTGATCTAACAAGTAGATTTTATTATTAAAGTTCTATATTTTGTTATTGCTGTGGCTGAAGCTAAATAATGATAGCATTACAAGAACAAGTTATTGGTTATTGGATCATATGTCATTATTTTGTATTGCTTCAGTAATAGAAGCTCAGCCTGGGAAAACAAGAGTTTTCAAGAAAGACTGTTGGTTTGGCTGTAGCCCAGGGCCATTCCTGAGTAAATCATGAAAAAAGGTGCAGCGTTATGTTACGCAGAAGGGAGGCCCACTGTGTTAAACAGGATTTACCTCCCAGAAGGACACAATGGTGCCAGCTTTTCAAAACAGCAGTAAGGGTTAGTAAAAATTCAAGACATGCAGGGTTGACAACTTGGATGTAGCTAGCAGCAAGTTTGCAAAAGAAAATGAAAGTAACATAAGGTGCATCTACACTGTAGAAATAATGCCATTTGACACCATGTTAAGTGCTACAGCTCCATCCCATGGAGTCCTGGGATTTGTAGTTTTACGAGTCTTTTGATTTCTCTGTCAAAGAATGCTGGTGCCTCACAAAACTAGAAATCTCAGCATGGAGCCAGGAAGATGAAGCCATGGGAGTTAAAATGACGTCAATTTGTATTATTTCTACAGTGTAGATGCACCTTAGTAATGTATGTCTCAGTAAAATTACGATAATTGCCCACATGATATATAGATATCGGTGTTCAAGAAGGCCCCATATCCAAAATTACAAGATTTTTTTTT
>NC_056523.1:321480344-321488447 GCF_019175285.1 Sceloporus undulatus
TCATAGAGAGTTGGAAGAAACCGCAAGGGCCATCCAGTCCAACCCCCAGCCATGCAGGAAATCTAAATTAAAGCATTCCCAACAGATGGCCATCCAGCCTCTGTTTAAAGACCTCTAAAGAAGGAGTCTCCACTACACTCTGAGGGAGTTTGTTCCACTGTCGAGCAGCCCTTACTGTCAGGAGGTTCCTCCTAAGGTTGAGCTGGAATCTCTTTTCCTGTCATCTAAATCGATTGCTCTGGGTCCTAGTCTCTGGAGCAGAAGAAAACAAGCTTGTTCCCTCCTCAATATGACATCCCTTCAAGTATTTAAACAGGGCTACCATATCACCCCTTAACCTTCTCTTCTCCAGGCTAAACATCCCCAGCTCCCTAAGTCGTTCCTCATAGGGCATGGCTTCCAAACCCTTCACCATTTTGGTCGCCCTCCTTTGGACATGCTGCAGTTTCTCAATGTCCTTTTTAAATTGTGGTACCCACAGATTCTAAACTATAGTCCCTGCAGACATTTTGGAGACTGACCATAAGCCATGCTATCTGGGATTTCTGGGAGCTGAAGTGCAAAACATCTGAAGTGTCAAAGAGAACATAGACACTGTTGTTCCTATCTGTGAGATGCAATCAGAGGTTGCTGCCACACTGCAGAATTAATGCAGTTTGATACCACTTTAACTCTCGTGACTCCATCTTATTGAATCCTGGGACTTGTAGTTTGTTGTGGCACCAGAGCCCTCTGACAGAAAAGGCTAAATAGCTTGCAAAACTACAAATCCCAGAATTCCATAGCATTGAGCCATGGCAATTAAATCAGCATCAAACTGCATTAGTTCTGCAATGTAATACAGCCAGGGTCCAAGTCCATTCTATGGTACTGAATGGGATTTCATTGCCTCTAAGTATTTATTTATTTATTTATTATGCATTTATGAAAAATTTCAATCCCACCATTTATCATGGGATCTCAGGTACAATATAAACCATTTAAAACACTTTTAGATTAAAACAATAAATAATGTAATCAAAATAAAAGAATATTAAAACAAAGCAAGCAGTTAAAGCCACTTAAAAAGCTACAACAATTGAAAACTATATAGGCATTTTTTTTTTTTTTAGATTGTAAGCCTGAGGGCAGGGAACCGTCTGACTAAAAGATTGTATGTACAGCACTGTGTAAATTTACAGCGTTTTATAAATAAAGGTTAATAATAATAATAATGTACTTTGAAATATATTAGTTCCTGAAGGATTTAATCAAAAGGCATGCTTTGACTGGGTACTGGAAAGAAGCCAATGTAGGTGCCAATTGGACCTACAAGAGGAAGGCATTCCACAATTAGGGTGCCATAACCAAAAAGGCCCTCTTACATGTACTCACACTTGTCATATTGTGTCATGTTGCCCCCACTGACACCGAGGAGACCCGTCTCTTGCAGTTCTCAGGCAGGAATATACAGTCGACCCTCCATATCCATGGATTCTGCATCCACAGATTCCACCATCCATAACTTGAAAATATTTTAAAATATTTATCCAAAAGCAAACTTTGATTTTGCCATTTTGTGTGAGGGACACCATTTTACTGTGCCATTGTAAATAATAGGACCTAATTATCCATGAATTTTGGTATCCATGAGTGGCAGGTGTCCTGAAACAAAGCCCTAACAGATACCAAGAGCCCACTATATAGAGAGAGACACTCCTTCAAGTATCAAACCTGTTTGGAGCTCTAAATGCCATCACCAGCACTTTGAATTCATTCTTATCAGATATTTATGATAAACAGCCTTTGGTTTAAGTGTGTGATTGTCTTACCAGGTTGCTTTTATGATGTGCTGATAAGAGCAACAAAAATAATGATGGGGGAGGAAGCATTCCCCTGCCTGTTATGGATAGTAAGGGGGCAAATAATAGATGTTATAAAATGAGATAGAAGCAATTAGATAGATCTTCTCACACCCTCCACCTACTACAATTCAGAAATGCCCAGTATAGAGTTTAAAAAAGGAGGTAAGGAATCTAGTAGCATTTTCAAGACTAATTTACTTGCTTTAGCATAAATTTTCACAGATTCTTATCCACTTCTTTAGAGTCATTGATGAAATAGACTTCAAGCCACAGGTATTTCAAGAACAGAAGTCCCAGCTCTGGGCACCAGAGTTCAAGAAAGATACTGAAAGGCTGGAACAAAGGCTGGAAGGCAACCATGACAGTAAAAGGTCTGGAAACCAAGCCCTCTGAGATTTTCAGGGACAAATTTAGGGAGGTTTTTTGGGACAACAATTTAGGCAACTGGGGAAGTATCACTTGGGGAAAAGGAGAGTGAGAGGTGACATGATAGCCATGATAGAGGTGAAAGGGATGTCATGTAGAAAATGGGGAAAACTTGTTTCCTACTTTTGCAGAGACTGGAATATGAACCAATGACTGCAAATTACAAGAAAAGAGATTCAGCCTAAACATTTGGAAGAACTTCCTGATGACAAAACCTGTTCAGTTGTGGAATGGATTGCCTTGGATGATGGTGGGCTCTTCTTCTTTGGAAGTCTTTAAAGAGATGTTAGAGGGCCATCCTAGGGGAGTGCTTCAATTGTGTATTCCTGCATAGTAGTGGACTGGGCTAAATGTCCCTTGCGGTTCCTTCCAAGGATGCATCTTAACTGTAGAAACAATGCAGTTTGACACTACTTTAACTGGCTCCATTCCCAGAATCCTAAGATTTGTAGTTTCGTGAGGCACCAGCGCTCTTTGGCAAAGAAGGCTAAAGACCTTGTAAAATTATAAATCCCAGGATTCCATAGGATGGAGCAATAGCACTTAAAGTGGTGTCAAACTGAAATATTTTTGCAGCCTAGATGCACCCCCAAGCCTATTATTCTCTGATTCTCACCATAGTTATATAGTTGTGCGGTGGGATTAAAGTTCATACAAAAGCTTGCAAATTTTGACATTGGCCATAAACCACAAAAGGGTTGTGTAACAATCATGCAGTGAAGCTGGATGTGGGGAGAGTCCCAATAGATAAAAGGAAGTATTTCTTCAAACTCCATTTAGTCAGTTTACTGGATTTGCTACTTTAAATTGTAGTAATGGCTGCTAATCTGGATGTTTTGAAAAGGGAATGGGAGAGACGTTTGGAGAATGGGGCTATCCACAGGTAACAGCCATGATGGTTGTGCATTATCCCCAGAGGCAGTGGTGACTAGTGGCTCTGATATCAGGGGTGTGGCGAATCCAGCCTGAGGTTTAATATGAGCTTTATGGCAACTGTCCAAAGTACTGAATGTTTGTTTCAGCACTTTGGATAGCTTTTTGAAAAGTGCAAATGAAAACCCAAAGGGGATTCATTGTCCCACTGACATGGAAGCTTCTAGCCTCCACTGTTTCCAGGTGAGCGCACACAGAATTACAGCCTGAAGAAATGACAGTCAGTTAATTGTATGATCCTTGATTGATTACACCACTTATTAATCATGTATGTGTGCGAGTATGATTAATAAATCATATTAAATAATTAATAAACTATTCTTAATTAATAAATAAACTATGTCCTCATCATGTAGAATTCTTCACTTTCACATGCAGATAAATGCATTGATAGTGATAGGCAGAAGGATAGATAGATATGCATTTATCTACATGTGAGAAGTAAGAATTCTCCAGGGGAGAACATAGTGGTTTTCCCCCCCATGAAACCACACCAGAATCAGATAAAAGGCACAGTCTGTGAAGACTCATTCTTTGTTCTTTTACACAGGTTTTACTCTGAATTTCATAGGATCTAGCTGAGATGTGAAATATCCTTTGAATAGATTCGAGACTCTTTTTCCTTATTTTTTTTTATTTTTTGTATTCCATGTCAGAAAGGCTTTTGTTGAGAAACCAGACTAAATATGCCAAACAACTACTGGGCAGCAGCAGTAGTGGGGGGGGGGGGTGACAAAGGCAGAGGATCTCTCAGAGACAACAGCAGTGGCACCATAGCTAATACTTGTGAGCACTGTACAGAGGGAGGCATGGTAAATGCCTTTTGAATGTCTTTAACCACAGCAACCCTATGATGAGACAATCCAAAGTGAGATAGTGCCAGAACATGAGAATCCCAGGTCTGAACACACTCAATAAGCTACTGTAGAAGAGCTGAGGACAACTACAAGGAGCACTGTGGCTATTGAAGCATCTTGCTCTTTTAAAATCTAGAAACCCAGATTCAGCAGCACATGGACACCAGAATCATGGCCAACACTGGTCAGAGATATTCGGCCTCTCAAAACCTGTTGTTGTGGAACACTGACTGGAAGGGTGCCATTGCACTCATGTCTTAGTTTTAATGGACTGTGTTTTAGCTATATGGTATATGTGATTGTAGATGTATATGATATGCCATGTATTTTATGTATGCTGTACACCGCCCTGGTTTTTAGAAGGGCGGTATAAAAATATTTTTTTATTATTTATTTATTATTACACTCATGTCTTAGGCTGCATCAAAAGGATTGTATGTCTACATCAAGGGAATCAATAGTGCCACTCTATTCTGCTTTTGTCAGAGTTCACTTGCAATACTGTGCCCAGTTCTGGGCACCACAATAATAAAAAACAATAATAACAAAATTTATTTCTACCCCACTTCTCCAATTTGAGAGAAATATAGACAAGCTGGAGCATGTCCAGAGGACAGTGACCAAAGCGGTGAAAGTTCTGGAAGCCTTGCCCTACGAAAAGCAGCTTAGGGAGTTGGGTATATTTAGCCTGGAAAAGAGAAGGCTAAGAGGTGACGTGATAGCCCTGTTTCAATATTTAATGGGATGCCATATTGGGGATGGAGGACGTTTGTTTTCTGCTCCTCCAGAGAGTAGTACAAGAAGCAGTGGGTTCAAATTACAGGAAAAGAGATTACACCTAAACATTAGGAAGAACTTCCTGGTGGTAATAGCTGTTTGATAGTTGAAGGTGCTGCCTCAGAGAGTAGTAGTCTCCTTCTTTGGAAGTTTTCAAACAGAGGTTAGATGACCATCTGTTGGGAACGCTTTGATTGTGTATTCCTGCATGACTGGAATTGGATAGGCCCATTATAGTTTCTTCTAACTCTAGGAGTCTATGATTTTATGATTTCTGCTGGTGGACATAGGCAAGGTTTTGGGCATAGCAGGACCAGAAGGCCAGACTAGATGGACCTCTGGTCTGTTGCAACAAGGCTTTTCTCATGTTCCCAAACTATCTATCTATCTATCTATCTATCTATCTATCTATCTATCTATCTATTTCACTTATCTCTTGCCTTTGCCCTGGCTCAGAGCCCAAGGTGGTTTACAATAAATTAAAAACAAAATACAGCTAAAATCTTACTAATACAAGTATTTAAAAAGTTATTATATATATAAACAATTTTATTTAAAAATATAGAGTTAAAACAGGATTTAAAAAATTTCAAACAAGATCAAAGCACAGAACACCCCATTAAAAGGCCCTCTAGCCCCAATGAGTAAAGAGCCAAAGGTCCATCTAAATAGAAAACATTTCTGCTTGCTGTATGAAAAAGAGGAGGTGGGCAGCCACTGAGAAGGTCCTCTCCTGCATCCACATTAAATTTGCCCATTATGGTGGTGGGACTGAAAGAAAACCATCCCCTGAAAATCTTTGCAGCTGGGCAGGCTCATACAGGGAGATATGGTTTTCAGATACTCTCGGTCAACGTTGCGTAGAGCCTTAATGGTCATCACCATCACTTTCATTATGCCTACATAATTTTCTGTCACCATTTTGAAAGAGAAATGGAGGGAGAAAATATTTGAGAGAGGATACAAGTTTCTGAGAGGTTTGGAGTAGGGTTTTTTGTTTGTTTGTTTTCTTTGTTTGTTTTTTGTATATTAGCATGCCTTGAGGAGGGCTTTGGGTACAATTTCAGGACAATATTTACCCCAAAATCAGACCCAATATTTTAGACAAAACTTTGGGGGACTTCAGGGGTCTCTGGGAGAGTTGTGGAAGGTTCAGGGGCTGCAAAAGTTAAGTCAAGGAGTCTCATGTGCCCAGTTCAGGGGAACCCATCAAATTATGAATCCCATGATTCCATCAAACTACCCATCTCATGAGCCATGACTCTTATCCATTCACTATAATTGAGGAGTGTAAATACGTTCAGAGTAATCTTGGTGCTAGTTGACTTTCCATGGAGAGTGTTTTCCAAAAAAGTTCACAACTAAGCAGGTCTTTTGCTTGCTTCCTACACAATGAACTTATCCTGGTAAAGGAACTCAGAGAAGATCCTCCTCAAAAAAAAAAACATTAAGAGATGGATATTTTTTTTCTTTCTAGTCCTCAGCAAATTCCACAAATTCTCAACCATCTATTACAAGTCAAATTAATTTCATACTGACAGAAGAAAAGGGGAGGGAGGGAAGAAATCTCTCTTCCCCATCCCTGCTTTACTTTGTAACTGTCTTCAATATTGTTATGCTGAGTCTTCACTCCACTAAACTAAACTGGCAACCGGCAAAGATCACACACGTAAAGATGTCTTAATCTTAAATATAATTAGATATAATACCACATGCAGCGCTGTATGATTAGTAAAATATATGATCATTAGTTATTAGATTAATGTGTCTGCTTGTGTAACGGGAAGCCATTTGCAAGCAGAAATGAAATAGCTCAATTTGCTGTAATTGACTGATCTCCCATAGAGATTACTGGTGTATTTGAAATTTCAGTAGATGTTTCCATCCGAGAAATGTAGAGACAAAACCATCAGCTTTTTGGGAAGGGAAATCTACAGAAATCAATGATTGGGTCTCTAGCAGTGGAGTCCAACATTGTATTAGTTTGGGAAGGTGAAGGCTCTCATGGATGGTATCCATAGTTTTTTGTGGGTTTTTCGGACTATGTGACCATGTTCTGGAAGAGTTTATTCCTGATGTTTCACCATCATCTGTGGCTGGCATCTTCAGAGAATGCTGGCATGGAAGTGAGTGGGGTATATATATCACTTATATAGCTTCTGTCCTTCAAAATGGCTTGGGCCCAGGGTACTTGGAGGACCGCCTCTCCCCATACAATCCGCCCCGCACTCTCAGGTCGGGCAGGAAACATCTTCTAAGAATTCCAGACACACGCTATAGTGTAACTCGGAGGGCATTCTCCATTTCAGCCCCTCAACTCTGGAACACCTTGCCCGACGAGCTCCGTACAGCCACCTCCCTCGATGCTTTTAAAAGGACTCTGAAGACCTTCCTTTCTCGCCAGGCTTTTCTCCCATGAGCTCTTTTGTGATCCTTCTCCCCTTCTAGCGATGTACATATGCATTTTCTCTTGTCAGCTATGTGTATTGGGGTTTTTATGATGTCTTAACTGTTTTTATATTGTATATGTGGGGGGTTGGAGGGGTTTTTGTCATTTTATATTGTTTTTATATATCTTGTACACCGCTGTGATCATTGAGGAATAGTGGTATAGAAATAATTTATTATTATTATTATTATTATTATTATTATTATTATTATTATTAAAATCGGCCATCTAAGCACAGCTGGGGGACAGCTTGTAGTCTCCTTGGTGGTATTTTGCTGTGTGATAACACCCATTCAAGCCCATTCTCAGCTGGTGCCCAGATCAGGCAAAAAATGAAGTCTGATAATCTCAGTCTTTAAGCTATCCCAAGACTCTGCTATTTTTGCTGACACAGACTTACTGGCCTATTTGTTTATATATTGGCTGTTGAAGTAATGCAGAATGGAGAAAAACATTCCTTAAAATCAAATTAAAACCATTTGGTTTTTTTAAAACAGTTTCAACACAGAGACACACACACAGTTAAAACAATCTCCAAAACCAGCTGTGGCCTTAAGGATCCAAGGTCTTATGAAACAATGCGGTTTGGGCCACCTGCCTGCTGGTCAGAAACTATGAACTTGGAATCGAGAGAACTTTCAAAAATATTAGGAAAATCGTTGAAAAGTTAATTTCTCAAGTGCTGAGAAACCCTGATGAGAAGATTGTAGGAATGATGAGAGGCTTTGCTGTTCTGCACTCCAACATGCTTTTTTAAAATCATAGATTTATAAAAGAAAAGTTGATGAAATAAAAAAAAAATCCAGGAAGAAGACTG
>NC_056523.1:321488457-321551537 GCF_019175285.1 Sceloporus undulatus
GAAGAAGAAGAAGAAGAAGAAGAAGAAGAAGAAGAAGAAGAAGAAGAAGACATCAAGTGCTTTCTAGACAGCTCAAAATGTTTTTGTTTTCTTATAGAAGCCTTCCTTGACCTTATTATTTCATTTCACAGGTTCCTATAGCTAGTTTTTGATCAGAAGTTTGCTGAAACATGCTAAACTACACTCAGCCCTCCACATCCACAGAATTTTTATCCAAGAAGTTGAGTATTCATGGCTTGAATATATATATATACACACACACACACACACACACACACACACACACACACATTCCAAAATACAAACTTTGATTTTGCCATTTTATATAAGGGAGACCATTTTAGCATGCCACTGTATTTCATGGGACCTGAGCATCCATGGATTTTGGTATCCATGGAGCTTCCTGGAACCAAACCCTAATGGATACCAAGGGCCCACTACACCATCTCCTTTTTTCAATGGCATAGGAACCTATCCCTATTCTTTCCATCTTATTCCTGCCTCTGGTTTAAACAAAAAGTTCTTTTAAAGAAGTAATGCCCAGGAGTACCTCCACTTCATTCACTGAGGTATATGTGTATCTGGTTGTCTAAAAGGTTACACTGAGTTACATTCAGTTGGTTCTTGATTCAGGAATGTGCTCTAACAAGAAGTTGGAGAAAGTCTTGTATAGGAGCAAATATTGGGCACAAACCTTGCAGAACTGTGGCTTCTGCTCTTCAACAGTGCTTGCCAAGAGTTAGCAGATAAAAGGCACTGAACTTGGGTCTATCCATCTGCATTGCAGGTCTCTTCTGTGACACACTCCGCCTCTCAATTCCGATGAACCCAGAGTGCCAAATGCCAGAGGAATACGCAATCAAGCATTTCCTTTGGAGACAAGATCTACTAGGCCCTTAAATTATGCACTGACATGTCATAACATTTCGTGGTGCCCTTGGCACCCCACAACTCTTTCACTCCTCCCCTTTCTTAAATAGGTTTCCTTATGGTTTTTAATTTAGATGTATTTTTTTTAAAAAAAAAAATTTAGCCACAGCAAATAAGTGAACCATTCAAATTGAAACGCCGGAATGAACTGAGCTGAACAATAAACTAAAAGATGCCTAGAGCAAGTTGAGCAATAAACAGGTTTTTAATTTTTTTTCTCTCTCCTCTTCCTCCATCTCTCTGGTGTCTGTCTCTGATAGATGATGTGACAATGGAAGACTCCTCCATAAATTCTAAATTCCGAATACTAAATCAGTGAGCAAGAACCAAACTCTCAGAGACTTCCCGTCTGCCAGCTCCTTTACTACTGCACCTCTTCAACACAGATTAGAATACAGCTCACGCTACACATAAATAAATAGACAGACAGATGGGAATATAAGAAGACTGACAAAAATATGCATGCATTTTCGGGTGTCATATATTTGACTTAGTCTAATTTGGTCAGGGTTCAACTTGGTGATATCTTTTTACACACACACTGTTCTCTTTCACCAAACTTTTTCAAAAACTTGCTCAAAGGTTGAAATACCAGAAGAAGGATGGAGGTATTTGACTTTGCCTGGATGTCTTGCCCTCCCCATATCATATAGCGATAGATAGAAGAAAGAGGAAAGAGGAAAAATGTGAAGAATGAAAGGTAGATAAACAGGTCCTTGGTGTGTCTATCGACCAAAATGACTGGTTTCACATTTATGTCTTAAACAAATATGGATTTAAACTTCTCCTTTTACTTTTCTACTGTGCTCTGGTTGAGCATTCAATGACTGGTATGGTGGTGGTGTTATAAGAAAACTAGCACCAGAATCCTTTTGGTGTCTTATTCATGTGTAACTTTTCATATGGATATTAAAAAATCCTGGCCTATATTTTCCATTTGCTACTTAGTTAAGTATGCAGGTTGAGTCTCCTTTATCCAAAATGAGTGGGACCAGAAGTATTTTGAATTTCAGATTTATTTATTGTTTTGGATTTTGGAATACTTACATATACATAGTGAGATATCTTGTAGATGGAACCCAATTCTAAACATGAAATTCATTTATGTTTCAAATATGCCTTATACCATAACCCAAAGGTAATTTCCTCCTTTAGGAATCACAGAATCATAGAGCTGAAGAGAGTATAATGGCCAATCCAACCCCTGCCATGCAGGAGTATACAAAGAATTCCCAACAGATGGTCATCTGGCCTCTATTTGAAAACTTCCTAAGAAAGAGGCTCCACTACATTCCAAAGTGTCTAACACCTCTTACTGTCAGGAAATTCTTCCTAATGTTGAGGTGAAATCTTTTTTCCTGTAGTTTGAATCCATTGCTCTGGGATCTGTTCTCTGGAGTGCAGAAAACAAACTTGCTCCATCTTCAGCATGACATCCCTTCATATATTTAAAGAGGGCTATCATATCATCTCTTAACCTTCTCTTCTTCAGCCTAAAAATACCCAGCTCTCTTGAACAAATAAGAAAAAAAATGCAACCCAGACATGTCTTCCATCATTTGAAACTGATTACTTCCATGAAATGTGGGCTAAACAAGGCAACTCTTACATGATGGATTTGTAACTGGTTGACCAGCCGAAACCAAAGGGTGCTGAACAATGGCTCCTTTTTATCCTGGAGAGAAGTGACCAGTGGAGTCCCACAGGGCTCTGTCCTGGGCCCAGTGCTGTTCAACATCTTCATCAATGACTTATCAAATTTGCAGATGACACCAAATTAGGAAGAGTTCCAAATACCCCAGAGGACAGGATCAAAATTCAAAATGACCTGAAAAGACTAGAAATTTGAGCCAAAGCTAACAAAATGAATTCCAACACGGAGAAATGTAAGGTACTGCACTTAGGGCGGAAAAATGAAATGAACAGGTATAGGATGGGAAACACCTGGCTGAACGAGACTACATGTGAAAGGGATCTAGGAGTCCAAGTAGATCACAAGTTGAACATGAGTCAACAGTGTGATGTGGCAGCTAAAAAGGCCAATGCAATTTTAGGCTGCATCAATAGAGGTATAGTGTCTAGTGCCACTCTATTCTGCCACTCTATTCTGCTCTGGTCAGGCCCCACCTGGAATATTGTGTCCAGTTCTGGGCACCACAATTCAAAAAGGATGTTGAGAAACAGGAGCGTGTCCAGAGGAGGGCAACTAAAATGGTGAAAAGTCTGGAAACCTTGCCCTATGAGGAACGACTCAGGGAGCTGGGGATGTTTAGCCTGGAGAAGAGAAGGTTAAGAGGTGATATGATAGCCCTATTTAAATATTTGAAAGGATGTCATATTGAGGAGGGAGCAAGCTTGTTTTCTGCTGCTCCAGAGACTAGGACCCGGAACAATGGATCCAAGCTACAGGAAAAGAGATTCCACCTCAACATTAGGAGGAACTTCCTGGTAGTAAGGGCTGTTCCAACAGTGGAATGCACTCCCTCGGAGGGTGATAGAGTCTCCTTCCTTGGAGGTCTTTAAACAGAGGCTGGATGGCCATCTGTTGGGGATGCTTTGATTTAGAGTTCCTGCATGGCAGGGGGTTGGACTGGATGGCCACTGTAGTCTCTTCCAACTCTTCAATTCTATGATTCTATGACAACTGGGCAGTGAATCTGCTCTGAGTATTATGCTGCAATTTAAAAGATCCGTTCGAGGTATTGATCCTTCTTTTTTCAGTTAAGGTTTATTACTTTTGTTAGCTCCTTTAGCTCCATGATCTAAATCCCAGCATGAATTCACTGTTCCCCTGACAGTCTAGCCTAAAGCACTAATATACAACACAATTTATCTGTGCTCCATCTGAATAACTATTTGCACAAAATGTTTGGGGTGTAGATTAATGATTGCATTTCTGGGTGCTGTACAAGGAGGTGATGTTGTACAATGTGTGATTTTCTTCTCTTATTAGTGCCCAATTTATTTGCAACTCTTTTCAAAAATGGAGATCTTGGGAACCTGGCATGAACCTGTGCTTCATCAGTTCAGAAAGGCAGCAGGTGAATCAAATTAGCACAGACATATGTATTAGAAGTATTCATTTTGCTAATAGAAGCTCCTATTTAAATGCCTGCTTGTATATTAGAGACCTTTGCTTATGATTCATAATATTTCTGCATCATACCAAAAATTAGTTTTTTAAAAAAATCAGAATGCCATCAAATTATATTTTCTATTAAAATGTTAATATCAAAACAAATTAAGCAAGACTGCAGATTAACACATTAGCAAAAATTTTTATTTATCATAGCTCACACTCTTCCTCTCCTGATATGAATTATGGTATTGTTGAGATGCACAACCTCACACAATAATATGAGACTGGGGGAAAATGAATTAAACATAATACTTATTTGCATTTGTATACACATATACACCTGTCTAGCTTGCTAGCTACCACACTTAGGTGTCCTTTGGTCCTCTTCTCCTACAAATTACTCCATCTTTTCTTCACTATTGACTCTTTGGATTTTATCACACCAGTCAGCTGTCCCACCACAATCGCACTAGTTTAAGAATGAAAGCATACCAGTTTGACATAATTTCTTTCGCATGTTCTGTTGGGAAAATATTACTTTAAACAATTGTAAAAATATTTTGATTGACAGCATCATATCCTGTGGGACTGCCATAGAATGTTGAGTCAGAGCACATGGCATGATGCAAACTTACTGCAGAGGTTGCATCGTGGTGTGTGGCACCAGATTATGAATCATAACCAACACAGTATATAAGTGGGCCAGGAGACAGGTCACATGTGGGTTGGTGAACTGGAGTTGGATTGTTGAGGTAGAACAGACGGAGAAGTTGATGGAAGTCAGAGAGGATGGTTTGTAAATATTTGTATTATATTGCAACTCAAAATAGAGAACCTCCAAGGACTTGGATGAAATCAACTGTGTCTGTGTGTTATTTTTCAGTATAGAAAGTGGTCAGTGCATTGCCGATACCTATATCTGTTTTTTAGCTTCCATACTGTGCTGTGTTATTATTGAGTTGCACCAGAGTGCATTGTCCTCGGATTGTGCTGAAAGTTGGCTTGTGAAATGGTCAGTGACTTAAGAGAGAACAAATAAAGGGTTATGGGCCCAGTCTCCCCAGTTTATCCCAGTTTGTTCAAGTTTGAGACCAGTTTTTTGAACCTGTCTAGGCCAGCATATCCCAGATCTGGCTGGTCTTGTGCTGCTGGGAGACCTTGGTTGAAGATTAGCTTTTTGCTTTTTCTCTGTGTGATTTTGCAAGGAACTGGCAAATGGTATTTGCCTCTGCTATATTGCCTGACCCAATATCTTTCCACTGAAGACAAAGTGTTTGTTTTTCTTTTCTGTGAAAGTTTTTGAAAATAGCCTGCAGATATGGCTTCCTACACAGGAACCTTAAATTTTGCAAAACTAAATGAATCTATCACACATAGTACATGCTGATGCAAAGTTTTCTTGTTCAGGAAAATTTGTAGAACTATGGCACGATACACACCAGCAAAACATAGCATGGCGGCAGCGGCAGTAGGGTTAGGGAGCGTGCACCATTCAGACACTCCTTAACCCTAGTACGTACTAGGGTTGGCCTAGTACATACTGGCGGCACCAAAATGGCGACGCCCTGTCTACATGGGCGCCGCCATTACGATGTCATGGACGCATAGTGTCCGCACGTCACGTCGCACTTGCGATGTCAGCCAGCTCATCCTGTGGAGGTGGAGCCTCAGCCAGCAAGACAAGGGTAAGATTCACCTGCTGATGAGGCAGAGGACACAGCTGAGGTCTTAAGTCCTCAATCAAGGAGGAGGGACAAAAGGATCCAACAAAAGATAGAACAAAAACTCTCAGCCAGACAGTAGGCCAAGCAGCAAGAAAGCTCTGATTAGAACCAGATGATGTCAGGCCATTTAGGAGCTGAGTTTGCCTAAGGTGAGTGCTGGAAGCAACATGTCTGTTTCCTCACCAGCATTCCTATTCCTGATGCTTGTTTCCAGTCCTGCTTTGGACTTCCTGGTTTCTTTGATCTTTGGACTGTGTTGACCTTGATTCCTGTTGCCTCCATTGACTCGGACTGCTTGACATTACCTTTTTCATAACAGACTCCCACAGACAAGGATGCTTTCTAGCTGCTGGTAGTTTGCTATCTCTGCCTGCATTATCAGTTGGTAGTTTCCTCCCAAATAGCCATTGTGAGTGTTTTGTGAACCAGGACAGGTGCTTCCCCTCAAAGGAGCACTGAAAGAGTTGAGAGGGTCAGTGCTACTTTTAGCCGCCGCCTCCCCCCCGGACTAAGATCTTGCCTTTCACTACTCTGATCAGATAGTGGTTGCCTCCCACACACATCACACAGCCACCATTTCCCATAGTTCCCTCCTCACCCATCTATCCAACCTTTAGGGTGTGCAGAAAGAGTTACGCCTGGTTGAATTTTGTAAAAAATTTTGCCAATGCTTCCCTTTGCTTCATCCTTTACATCCTTTGTTACATGCCCCTAGGTTTTACCCTCAATTTATCCACAGGTCATATCAAAATCCATAATTTCAGCCCCAAAATGTGTCCTTGACTTATACCTGAAGTTGGCATATACACGAATATATACGGAAAGCCTAAATGCATGCAATTGATACAAATTCTTCTCCTTTTTACCTTCAGCCCTTCCTTCTTTCTGCATTCTCTTTTTTCTCTTTTCAAATTTTGGTTGTTCTTTCCTTGGCCTTTTTGCTTTTATTCCAACAGATCTGGTGGCCAAACCTTTTCCTAAGAGTTGCTCTCCTTTTTTTGCACCCTCCTCTCCAAGAATTCTGGGTGAAATTCCTGGAGTGAGTAATCTAGGCCATCCAGCCGATGAAGTGATGTGCATGCCCTACTGCCCAGTATAAGTATGCTCCCCACAAGCAAGGTCATTTTCAGTAACGTGATGAAATGATATCCTACAGTGCTGATTCAATCAATCTGCTTTCTAGATTGGAAGTGATTAGTCATGCCAATCCAGGTTAGTGCTGGTGGACAAAAGCATCCTAGAAAATGTATTCTTTCTTTGTCTTCATTTAAATCCAACATGTTCAGTGAATTCTCATGTGGACTGTTATGTCACTAGGCAAAAATGCAATTTCTGTTCATAAGAACACAAGGAGAGCCATGCTGGACCATCTAGTCCAACATTCAGTTCACAGAATGGTCAAACAGTTGTCTGTTGGAAAACCATCAGGAGTACATGAGAGCAATTGCACCCAATGTCTTGTGTTCCCCAGCAACTAATATACAAAAGCATGGACAGGTTAAGCTCAGTTAATTAAAAAGCATATCCAGGGATAGCCATGTTGGCTATACAGCAAAGTACAACAACACCAAAAATTCACAAAACAGTGATATTTTTATTGGCCAACCAATTTTGTGCATTTTAGTTGGCCAATAAAGGTATCACTGTTCTGTGAACTAAGTTAACCAAGTAGATGTGTTCCTGAGCATTACGCCTTTAGCAAAAATTTGGTGCCAAAGGCAGAAATAACATGGAAATAATAGGGATAGGTTCCTGCATCACAAAAAGAAGAACATTTCAACATGTTTCAGCAAACTTTTTACTCAAAACCAAAAATGTGCACATATGAAATGAAACAATCTGTTCCAACTAAGACTTGCATAAGTAAACAAAAATATTTTGAACCTTTTAGAGACCAGTTGAGAGCTTCTTCCAAAATGCATCCAGGGATGACTTTTTTCTTTTGTCTGCCTTCATTTTTCTTATGATATTCATTTGGGTGGTCAGATTTAGAAATCTACACTTTTTTTTAACATGCTAGGGGGAACTGGTGAGGTAGGCTAATCTGCTTTCTCCTTTTCTGTTTTGCTGTTCACATATTCTCACAAAAGGATGCAGGAGGCATCTGCTGTTTACTTTCCCAGTTAGATACAGGCACATACACCTACGGAAGGATTAGCTAGACTAGAATCCTGCTGTTTCCCAGCTCAAGCTTAGTTTATTGCACTGTTTACTACAGGCACACTGCTGCAACCCAACACTAAAAGTCTATCTCTCCAACCCTCCTTTACCATCCTCCCAGTGCTGATGCTCTAAAAAACAAACTTTCAGCTAGACATAGGACAAGCTTGATAAACTTGAACGTGTCCAGAAGAGGGCAACCAAAATGGTGAAAGGTCTGGAAAGTATACCTTATGAGGTGGCTTAGGGAACTGGGTATGTTTAACCTGAAGAAGAAAAGACTGGTGACATGATAGCCATGTTTAAATATTGGAAGGGATGCCATATTGAGGGTGGAGCAATCTTGTTTTCTGCTGCTGCAGAGACTATGACATGGAACAGTGGGTTCAAACTACAAGAAAAGAGATTCCACCTCAAACTAAGAAGAATGTTCTGATGGTAAGAGCTGTTCAACTGTAGAATATGTTCCCTCAGAGTGTGGTGGAGTCTTCTTCATTGAACGTTTTCATACAGAGGATGGATGGCCATCTGTCAGAGGTGCTTTGATTTTGTCTTCCCGCATGGCAGGGGTTAAGCTCTGGGATTCCATTATTCTAGTCTATGATTCTAGGATGAAGAGCAAAAGGGGGGCTGGATGAGCATAAAAAGACTTTTTTTCAAAAGGAGCTTCTTTGTCAGATAATTTGTTAACTGAGGATGTGTTGGTCAACATGCCTAGTAGCTACTGAGGGCCCTAACTTCAGTGAATTTATTTAATCTATCTTTAAAGTTGTTTAAATTGGTAACCACTACTGGTCATCTAACTGGGCAGCCTAAAGTAGTGTTCACGCATCTTGAGTAGGACGTGGACTTTCAGAGTTTGGAAATTCACCATTTGGGAGCAGAAACTATAAATCCTAGCCATGTGGGAAAGAATTTATGGCCATCCCTAACTGAACCCATGTTATGGAAAAAGAATGTTGCTTCAATATTGGGTCCAGGTCTAGCAGACCCCATTTATCTTGCCACACCATCACAATAGTTTCTTCTCTCACCAGCTAAGCAGTACATGTTCTTAGTTACTTGATGATGATTACGAAGCTAATTAAAACATACTAAGAGATGCACAATAAACCTGCGTAGTGCATGAAGCAAATTAACCAAGTTCAGCTTGCTTGTTTCATTGCGCTTTTATTATGATGTTTTCAAATGAATTTTGAATAATTTTCTTAATCTGTTTTATTTTGCTTTGGAGCAACCCAGACTTGCCAGGACCCCCACAGGAATGATTCTGAGAAGCGTGATGTGATATCAAAGCACATATCTTGATTTTCTTACTGCTTACTTATAATTAAGCTGTTTCGAGGTGTGAAATTAACAACCATAAAAAACACCCGGTTTATTGATCCAGGTGCAACCAGTGGATGCATCTGAAAATTTGCCTTCAGTACCAATTCAAAGTTATCCTAGTTTGTGAAGATAGCTGAATCTTCCACATTATGCCTCATTCCAGCACATATGCAGCCTCTTTAGTTGAAAAGGAAACACAAGATAGCCAACTCTAGGGAGCAGAAAGTGCTAGCCTGCCCAATTTGCACGAATAATTTCCCTTATATCAGGACTAGACATACTGCTACTAAGAGCCGGAGTGTGAAAAAGTTACTTTAGGGGGGAGTAAATTCTTGTATTTCTGTGGTGGCCAGGCATGCATTTGCACATTTAAAGCTTGTGTGACAACTATGCCCATGCCTTGAGAGGTTGGATCTGGCCATGGTGATACATGACTTAGATACATCCTATTTGAACTATTGTAATGCACTCTACTTGGAGCTGTCTTTGGAGAGTGTTTAGAAACTTCAGCTGGTCCAAAGAATTGCAGCCAGACTGTTGTTGGGGTCAAGTTACAAAAACCATACTAATGCCCAGCTGAAATAGTTGCACTGGCTACCAGTTTGTTTCCGGGCACAATTCAAAGTGCTGGTTATGACCTATAAAGTCCTACATGGCTCAAGTCCAAGCTATCTGGCAGACTAGGGTTAGGGAAAGTGCGTGCCTTACGCACGCACCTAACCCTAATACGTCCCCAGGACGTACAAAATGGTGGCACCTGTTCTACACGGAGGCTGCCATTACGACGTCATGAACGCGCCATCTCCAAACAGGGTGGCGTGGACGTGACGTCTTTGCGCTGCGCGAGGGTGCATAGAGCACCCTTTCCACGGTGCTAGAAGGAGGTCCGAAACGGAGCTCCTTCCATGATTTGCGTCGCTGGCTCAGCCTTTAGACGGCTGTGCCAGCGATGCAAGGGAGAAAGGAGCCGAGCGGCCCCTTTCTCCTCCTCCCCGCCGCCGTCGGGTGTCCTTGGGAGCCCCAGAGGCTGCTGTTCTGGCAGCTGAGGCCCCGATCTGGTGGGGAAAGGAGCGCCTACAGGCCGCCCCAAAGGGGAGGTCTGTAACGCGCCTGTATTTCCCTGTATGAGCAGGCCCTGGCTCTGAGATCATCAGGAGAGACCCTTTTCTCAGTTCCACCACCATTGCAAACATGGTTGGTAGGAACAGGAGACAAGGTTTTCTCATTGGCTGCCCCCAGATTCTGGAATTCCTTTTCCATGGGGCTAGAATGGCCCCTTCCTTGTTATCTTTCCATCAGCAGGCTAAAACCTTTCTATTCAAAAGGCTTTTACAACAGGAAGCTTTTAAAGAACAGGGAGGGGCACTGTACTGTTTTAAATGAACTGTTTTAATGAGCTTTTTTAAAAATGTATTTTATTTTTTAAATTTAAGGTTTGAAATGTTGTAATATTGTGAATAATTTAATTCTATTTTTATGTTCACTTTCTGTATGTTCTTAATTTGTATCATTCTTTTAAACTGTGAGCAGCTTTGCATCCCAATTTTGGGGAGAGGAAAAAGCAAGATACAAATAAATATAATAATAAATATAACAACAAGAACAATGAAAACATTTTTCCAGGAAATCCCAGAGGGAGAATAAAGAGACTTTTTATAGTGAGTATCTAAAATATTTTAGACAGGTCCTTTACTTACTTGGTACCCTCCTGATGCTTTGAACTTTAACTCCCAGCGACCAGAAATAAGAAGAGTTGTAGTCTAGCATATAAAGAAAAGAGCAGAGTTTGGGGGCACAGAGTGAGCCTCATAAATAAATACACACTTGCACATGCTCACAAACCAAGACATTTATAAGTAATATTGTAGGTCCAAATGGATACCTACTCCTGCTTTTCGGACACCCAGAAATGTTATGTTATGTTATCAGTGCTTTTAAACTCTTGTCAGTCTGTTCTGATTCTAAGAACTGCTTATTTAATTGTTTCTAAACTGCTTTTACTAGCTGTATTTTCTTTTATTCCATGTTGTGAGTTTTCTTGAGTCCCATCTGGAGAGAAAATCAGGATATAAATAAGAGAAACAAATATATAAAAATAAACAGCGACCAAGATCATATATCAAGATTGCCCAACATAAATCTTCACATGCAAAATTATGCTCTGACTGTGCTACACAATCCTTGCACTGAATGGCAACATTGTGCCACTGATCCAAGACATCATAGGCACATGTACACCCATGCACAATGCATTGTTGCACATCTATGTTTATTGAACATTTCCATGAGAACAGATATTGCATGCACATCTCCATTTTCTCAGCTTTAAACTGAATACAGACATTCTGCATCAGACAAAAAATTCCAACTATTTCAATAACACATAAGCAGGACATCAAATCAGATCCTGGTCAATGTCTTTAAAATTAATTACTCTTGGCATAACTCCTTCTTCTCAGTGAGTGACCTTGTGGAAATCACACTTTCTTGGCCTTAGAGAAAAGCAATGGCAATCCTGTCCTGAATACATCTTGCAAAGGAAACACTGGGGGGGGGGGGGGGCTCATAAGTCAGAGTTGATTTGAAGGAACATAACAGCAACAACACCAGCTTGGTTAAGAAACCAAGTGGATTCTTGGTTAAGAAACCGTGTGGATTCTGCTGTTGTGTACCTTCAAATTGTTTCTGACTTATGACAACCCTAAGGCAACCCTAGCATGGAGTTTTCCTGGCAGGTTTCTTCAGAGGGGGGTTGCCATTGCCATCCTTTGGGGTTGAGAGAGTGTGACTTGCCCAGGTGGGTTTCCATGGCCCAGACATGACTCAGATCCTGGTGTCTAGAGTCACAGTCCAATGCTCAAGCTGCTGCACCATGCTGATTCTAACTAAACAATATCAAATGGCATTTGCTGCTGCAAAATGTAGCAGCTGAATAGCAAATGCTTGACAAATATTGACATATGAGGCCATTAGAATACTACAATCTTCTGGAAAAGCCCTTCTCTCTGTCCCACCAGACTCATTTGGTAGGAAGATGGGAAAAGGCTTTTTCAGTAGCTACTGTCAGGCTTTGAAATTCCCTCCGCTGGGAGACTAGGGTAGTTTCCTCCTTGCTATCCTTCTGCTTGAAGTTCAGATATTTTTATGCCATCAGGCTTTTAGAAACTGAGTAGGATGGGTTTTAATTATGTACTGTAGCCATTTTGAATGTGTATATAGCCATTTAATGGATTTCATTGTTTTTAACTTCATACATTGTTTAATTGTCTTTTAATTTACTTTTATATTTATACTTTCATTGATGTTTTTGTATACACCAGAATCCTATATGACCTGTTATATTAATTTTACATATACTTAGTTAAGCCAATGTGGTGTAGTGGTTAGAGGGTTGGACTGTGACTCTGAAGGCCAAGGTTCGATTCCCTGCTCAGTCATGAAACCCATGAAATCTTGGGCAAGTCACTCTCTCTCTGCCTCAGAGGAAGGCAATGGCAAACCTCCTCAGAACAAATCTTGCCAAGGAAACTCAGTAATAAGTTCACCTTAGGGTCACCATAAGTCAGAAATATCTTGAAAGCACACAACAGCAACAACAATAACAACAACCACCTAGTTACACAACAGAAGCACTAAGAAACTCCATTACTGAATTGCAAAGATGTGTAACAGGACACTGGTAAGAATCCCCGACGCACAGTGGTTCCCAATGAGCATCGGAACTGATATGATTGTCATCCCTTTGTGCATCAGTTCAGCTTCACATCAGTCTCATTGTGCATCACTCACTTTGCTGGTTCTGCTATTGTAATGTAAGCACTCTGCTGGATATGGATGTTATGGAATGTTGTTGTTGTTATTGTTGTTGTTGTTGTTGTTGTGTGCTTTCAAGTCATTTCCAACTTATGGCAACCTTGACACAAACCTATCATGGGGTTTTCTTGGCAAGATCTTCTTCTGAGGTTGAGAGAGTATCCAAGGTCACCCACTGGGTTTTTGTGGCTGAGTGGGAATTTAAACCCTGGTTTCCAGAGTCATAGCCCAATGCTGAAACCACTTCTGATTCCCACAGACCTAAATCCACTTACAAATATGTAAGACCAGAACAGAATTCCAGCTACAGCTTTTAATTTGTATTGGCCAATATTCTCTGTCAGCTACTAGGACAAGTAAATCCTAGGGACTGTTCCATATTCATGATCACTACTTAATCACAATTGTGTCATGGTTGTAACTTCCCCATGCACACACACCTACTTTACCAAGGATCAGATGCATAAAGAGAAGGAGGTCCATGTGGATAAATAACATTTCCATCAGGTTTGAGGGAGTAGGATCAGAAGAGGTTACTCAGTTAAGTATGCATAACTAAGTAGCTGAGAATACTGGCCATTGTTTTTAAATATGTTGAGTCCCATTATTGGGATAAAGGTGGAATATAAATGAGTAAAATAATAAATAACAGTAAATATTTAGTGTCAAAATATACAGAGGAAAATGTTGGAAATACCTTGTAATTCTGCTGCTGCTACTGTTGAACGCATGTATTCCAGTTCTGCTCATAATCACAAGGGCATGCCCTTTGCAGACACTATAAGAGCCAAGGTAAACCTGACAACTTCTTCCTAGAGATTTTCCAGCTTGCTGTACATCAGAGGTGGCCAAGCCAAAGTGGGATTTTAGCACTTAGAGGCTCCATTTTAGCACCATCCCGTTCCCTCTGCAGTGCCTGGCGCTGATGAAGGCAACCTTAATGGCTTATTGTGCATTATGTCCTTCATTACTGCTTAAAAATTTATCAAGCCATTATGTATTTAGTGGCTGGGGAGGGTTAAGGTCAAGTGAGGAGAAAGGGTGGGCAAGGCTGGGTGGGGAAAGATGGGGGGCAGACATTTGGTACCGCAATGGGGTTAATTATTACCACCCATCTGAATACCAGGCTACATCAAGCAGCAATATCAAGGCAGAAATGGGGATTAAGAGAGGACTGCATTATTTACAGATAAATAAAAGCAAAGCATGGTAATCCCAATCTGTATTTACTGCTGGATTTCTTCCCTGGCAGAAGAGAGGATTAAAACCATGGTGTAAATCCTGTTGTTGGTTCCAGGTAGAATTGACCCATTCAGTCAATGCACTTTTGCCTCCATAGTGATTCATCATTTAACAATGGATTTTGTAGGTCTAAGGAGCAAAGATATAACACTAAGCAGTAAAGACCATACGAGTCATTGTATTCCCCACCAATGTGTACAGACTGAGGGCTTTAGAACTACATAAAATGTTCTTGATTTTAAAACTGAGAATATGTGCTACTGGCAGGGACATTGATGGTGAAATCACTTGAAACATTCCTATGCTATTAGCACTGATGCTGTTGTGGGTTGTCCTTGGCAGCATCCGCACTGCAGAAATAATGTAGTTTGACTCAATTTAACTGCCATGGCTCAATGGCATGAAATTCTGGAAACTGTAGTTTTGTGAGGCATTTAGCCATCTCTGCCTGAGAGCTCTGGTACCACAACAAATCAGTTTTCAAAATTCTGCAAGTGTATTGAGCCATGACAGTTAAAGTGGTGTCAAACTGGATTATTACCACAATGTGGATGCAGCTCTATATACAGGAGGTGATTGACGCCTCTTTGAGAAAGGCAGAGGTCTCAGTCACCTTGATTCTTGAAAGAGGAAGGGCTGAGAACACTGTTTAAGAACTTTATAAGACCCTAAATAGGGTTACAGTTATCACCCAGTTGCAAATGTCACCTTTGAAAGCAAGGTACTTGGGAAGGTAATGGTAGTTGAATCAATAGTGGCTAGTGGCTTCCATGTCAGGCAGGCGGTGGCTCTGCTGTAATTTTACTTCAGGCTTTAAAAAGAACTGTCCAAAGTGCTGAACTCAATCTTCAAAATAGGTTGGCTAGCTCCTCTCACAATGAGACAGAAACCTGGAGCAATTCATACTGGCACAAGAGACCAGCTGGGTTGGATTCCAAGTGATCATGAACACAATGGATTTTCTGGATTTACAGTCAGCACTTCTTTTCCACAAATTCTACATCCATGGGTTCAACCATTCACAGGTAGAATAGACTGGTTTAACTAGGTAGACTCGCATTGCATCAGTTCTTGAAAGGATCACACTGGCTACGTAATCATTTCTGAAGTCAGTTCAAAGTTCTGGCAATTGCCTTTAAAACCCTAAATTGCCTGGGGCCCAGATATGTTAAGGAGCATTACCTCTAATACCATAAAGCCAGAGCACTACAGGCTTTAGATGAGGTCCTTAGAGTGCCATAAGTTTTTGAAGTGCATTATCCATTTATCTGAGATCCTACTAAACTTTGGAAGGCCTTAAAGCTCTTCCAGCATAACTTATTCTGTGGAATTGAGAGCATGAAAGCTCCTCCATTTTCCCTAGCTATGTAAGAGACAACACCCAGTCATACTCTACAGCAAACTAGTAGCCATTTGTGAAAAGTTGTTCCAAGGGAACTGCATTTCATCACTATTTCATTAACATTGCAGAATTGTGGGGAAAGTGATGTAAAAGGAGATATTGAAAACTTCCTTTGAAATGTCTAAAAAATTATGTATAGTAGTGTAGTCCCAGATTTATGCCATATAGGTTACCAAGCATAAACCACCAAAAGGATTGTGATCCATGTGTTCCCAAAAGTGAGGGTCTCTTCTGTGGAGGTGAAATGGAATACCCTCCTCAAGGAAATTCAACTGGTTCCAAAATAATGTTGCCCAGAACCCTGTTGGAACATGCGAGCATACCCTACCCTCCCATGTGGTATATGGGGTTTCATATTTTCAAACCTGGAGCCAGGTACATTTTAAGAGGTCACAATGACCTTTGGAGCACTAGGAAGTTTCCCATGGGAAAGACACATTGATCCAAAGACATTTTAAAGGATCTAGGTAATACAAAAATAAATGTTAAATGAGTTTGCTGATAGCTCTGTCCTCACCCCAGGCTTTCCACATATCCTCTTTACTTGATACAGAGGTGGTCCTTGTGTACTAAGGCAAGTAAGGCCTTACTTTTGCCAACTCTCTGCTTGTTCTCAACCAACTTCCCTATCCATCAACCAACTTCCCTATCTCCATCTATCTTGGGGTTGTCCCAATCACTGTTTTGTCAATCCAGAATTAAAATTATCTACTAAAACTACCCTTTTTGTCAATTCCATGGGAAAGCAATCAAAGTCTTTGTACGTCATGTGGGAATTTGAAGTACCTCTTTGAGGGCACCAAACAGGGTATAAATATCCATCCCACACAAGTCCAGTTTGCAATTGCATTGAGTGAACACTGGCACTCTGACCAACCATCCAGAGCTTCCTTCTCCTATATTGCCCTAAGAAGGCATCTGAGCCACACTCCACTTTTCTGTGGATTCCTAGTCAGGACTGGTAAATATCACCCTCATTAAATCCTAAGCCTCCGCTATACAGTTTTCCAAACCTCTACTTCAGTTAGCATTTTACAGTGTTTCACACTGAATTGGCCCTGTATGTTTGGTTGCATAGTTCCATATTTCTAAATAAAACCTTTATTCACAAATTTGAAATCCTCTCACAGTTAGCACTGATATGCATAGGTGAAGTGAGCCCCCCCCCCACTGGTTACCCACCTCTTGAAGGCCTTCTTTAGGCTAAGCAATTCCCTCAACATTTAAGGAGACTCTGACCACCATTGGTGGGGACCCCAACTCCCCTCTCCACCTTTTTGGGTAACAGTAATATGGGAGCCATTGGCAATAATCTTTGAGAACTCCTGGAGAACAGGAGAAGTCCCAGCAGACTGGAGGAGGGCAAACGTTGTCCCTATCTTCAAAAAGGGGAAGAAAGAAGATCCAAGAGGGTCCAGTTAGTTTGACATCTATACCAGGAAAGATTCAAGAGCAGATCATTAAACAGAGAGTCTGTGAACATCTAGAAAGCAATGCCATAATCACAAAAAGTCAACATGGGTTTCAGAGAAACAAGTCATGCCAGACAAATCTTATCTCTTTCTTTGATAAAATTACCCGCTTGTTAGATGAAGGGAATGCTGTGGATATAGTATATCTTGATTTCAGTAAGGCCTTTGACAAAGTTCCCCATGATATTCTTGCAAACAAGCTTGTAAAATGTGGGCTAGACAAGGCAACTATTACATGGATTTGTAAATGGTTGACCAGCCAAACCCAAAGGGTGCTCAACAATGGCTCCTTTTCATCCTGGAGAGAAGTGACCAGTGGGGTCCCACAGGGCTCTGTCCTGGGCCCAGTGCTATTCAACATCTTTATCAATGACTTGGATGACAAAATTGGGGGAATACTTATCAAATTTGCAGATGACACCAAATTAGGAGGAGTAGCTAATACTCCAGAGGACAGGATCAAAATTCAAAATGACCTGAACAGACTAGAAAACTGGGCCAAAGCTAACAAAATGAAATTCAACACAGAGAAATGTAAGATACTGCACTTCAAGTGGAAAAATGAAATGCACAGATATAGGATGGAGGACACCTGGCTGAATGAAACTACATGTGAAAGGGATCTGGGAGTCCAAGTAGACCATAAGTTGAATATGAGTCAACAGTGCGACGCAGCAGCTAAAAAGACCAATGCAATTTTAGGCGGCATCAATAAAAGTATAGTGTCTAGATCAAGAGAAGTAATAGTGCCACTATATTGTGCTCTGGTCAGGCCCCACCTGGAATATTGTGTTCAGTTCTAGGCATCACATTTTAAAAAGGATGTGGAGAAACTGGAGCATGTCCAAAGGAGGGTGACCAAAATGGTGAAGGGTCTGGAAACCATGCCCTATGAGGAACGACTGAGGGAGCTGGGGATGTTTAGCCTGGAGAAGAGAAGGCTAAGAGGTGATATGATAACCCTGTTGAAATAATTGAAGGGATGTCATATTGAGGAGGGAGCAAGCTTGTTTTCTGCTGCTCCAGAGACTAGGACCCGGAACAATGGATGCAAGCTCCAGGAAAAGAGATTCCACCTCAACATTAGGAGGAACTTCCTGACAGTAAGGGCTGTCTGACCGTGGAACAAACTCCCTCGGAGTGCAGTGGAATCTCCCTCCTTGGAGGTCTTTAAGCAAAGGCTGGATGGCCATCTGTCGGGGATGCTTTTATTTGGATTTCCTGCATGGCAGGGGGTTGGACTGGATGGCCCTTGCAGTCTCTTCCAACTCTTCAATTCTATGATTCTATGACAACTGGGCAGTGAATCTGCTCTGAGTATTATGCTGCAATTTAAAGGATCCATTCAAGGTACTGATCTTTCTTTTTTCAGTTAAGGTTTAGTACTTTTGTTAGCTCCTTTAGCTCCATGATCTTAATCCCAGCATGAATTCACTGCTCCCCATATTATTCTATGATTCTATGATTCTATGAGTTATGAATGCATAACCTCAAGTTACATATTCATAACCATGTGGTATTCATGATTCTTACATAACCTCTAGTTTAGGGTACACATAAGGGCCATTACTCACCACAAAGCAGGTGCTGTAATCAATGAAGATCAATTCCCATGTAACTTGGGAACTAGCTGACTGGTGTTTCTACCTTGCCTCTTGCGACACAAGGAGGACCCCACTTCTGCTTGTCACAAAAGAGATCACATACAGGAGGGGGTGGGAACTTTAGTCAGCTGCTTTCTGAACAACAGGGGAGCAAACCCCCATCGCTTGTAGTAGCTGTTTCCCAGTAGGTGAGGATCGGGGGGAGCTGGGCCAGAATTTACTGTGTGTCATGTGCAGGATTATATTAGTTCAGAAATCCAAGTCTCAATAGTAAAAATGTTTATACTTTATTCAGAAATTAAATATGTTCATCGTAGATGTATATTGTTAGAACTGCAAAACTAACATAAACATGCAATCCTGTCTGATATTGGAAATTAAACAGAAAAATGTCCTGGTTAGTGCCTGGAATGAGAGACCATCAAGAAGTATCAGGTGCTAAATTTCAGAGGAAAGGAATGACAAGCCACCTCTGAATATCCTTTGCCTAAGACAACTCTATAAAACAACGGGTGAGTTGAAGACACGTAAGCCAACACACCATCCAAAAATGCACAACTGCATGGCTTGAATACTAAGGAACTGTCCTAAGTAGAGTAGGCCCATTAAATCAATTGTTGAATGGTGAGTCAACATTTAGGAATGCCTCTATTCTAGTTTGATTAGACAAAGTATGGTGTAGTGGTTTGAAAGTTGGATTATGAATCTGGAGACTAGGGTTTGAATCAGTGTAAACTCACTGGGTAGCCTTGGGCAAGTCACACTATCTTAGCCTCAGAGGAAGGAAATGGTAAGCCCCTCTGAACAAATTTTGCCAAGAAAACCTGTGACAGGTTGGCATAAAAATAAAATTAAAAATAAAATAAAATTGGAGTCATCATAAGTCAAAAACAACTTGAAGGCACACAACAACAATTATTGTTTGGACTAACAGGATGACTTAAGAAGAGGTGAAATGGTGTAACTCAGCTTACAGCACCATGAACTGGATAAAGCTGTCACTCAGCAACCAAAAAACTACAACTGCATGTGTATGGGAAATTGCACATGCATATGAAACTGACAAAATTCTGACCACTTTGTTTTTCTTCCCACGTTGTGCCAATATGCTCAGCTACATGACATTCTCCATCTTTCCATTTTACAGATGCATTGAGAAATCTTTTCAAACCCATTTTAAATGGTGATGCTGCTACTACTGCTGCTGCTGTTCCACAGTGGGCAAAAATATTACAATTGGATGTGTAAAGTAATGCACACAGGTGTGTGGAACCAATAGGATTCTGTCCATGGTGTTGACAAGTCTGACCAGATTTCTTATGATGACAATGGATTTATAGTTGCCTTTTAACTTCAGTTACACTGGACTTTGTCAACTGTTCAGAAGATTCACAAACACCATCCTGTCATTGATGAAACACAGCCAGTGTTTATCCCCTTTAAAAAAAATTACCACCAAAGTTCTTAAGGTAAACTTATGGCGTCTCTGTGAAATATTGTTCATTATAACAGAGCTGCAGAGATAATGTTGTTTCTAATTTCCCTCTCTCAGTCAGAAATTAAATAAAAAGTCATGTCTAATTTACAATACTGGATCGAGCATAAGACAAGGACCCCATGCGGGGAACTTATGATATATCCTTCTCAGATTTTATAGCCATTTAAAAAGATTATAGGTTTCCCTCCTCCCTCTCCTTCTCTTTGAGGCCATTTACATTTCTTCTGAACTCTCTGTGTTTTATTTGATGCTCTTAAAAGTGCCAATGTACATAATAAGTCAATCAAGAAGTTAAATTAAGAAAAAAAAGTCCCTAGCAGATAGGAGGGGCAAAATGCATTGCTTTATAACAAACATGTGCACTCAGTCATCTGAACTCTCCTACCTAATGGCTCGGGTGACATTGTAATAAATATTATTGAGGGCAAGAGGAGGGGTGATGTGGGAGGGGGGGACTGTCATACAAGTGAGAGACCCAGAAGTAAAGGGAGGACAGTGGAAGTTCAAGTATTGCTAATTGAAAACAGGAGATGAACAGGCACCATTAAATGCTTTTAACTTCTCTGACTCTGTGGAGCATTGGCCTAGGTCAATTTTTGTTTATTGGTTTGTTTGTTTTTTAATTGATACCCTGTCTTCTGAAATAGAGGCAAAGAATGATCCATATCAATGGATCACTGGGAAAGCTGCGTACCTACACATAGTAAAGAGTGAGATTTAGTGTCACAGTCCTGTACGTAGCTATTTGGAAGTACATCCCATTGACTTTCTCCCAGGTAAATCTGGGTAAAATTGCAGTCTTCGGTGTTATATTTTATCTGGTTTGTGGGTACATGTTGTTCTATATTTTTCTGAAAAATCTGGATCCTCACCCGGAGGATAGGTTTTGTTTTTCTTGAGCTGCATCAGATGTTTCCACGTACACATTTTTCTCTGACCTACCTACCCATCCATCCATCCCTCCCCTACTCTGCCTGTCATTAGTAAACCAGGGTTTCAAGCCCTGCTCCTTCAATTTCTTCAACTAGAGGTTCCATGGGCTGAAACGATGAGGGTATCGATATAATGCAAAGCATCTGTGTTAGGGCCCTTTCACACTACTACACAATTATAGAGCTATATTTCACTTTAACATGGCAGCATCCCATGGAATCCTGGAATGTTCATTTTAGGGAGGGATATATAAAATGATCTGACAGAATGCACTTGTATCTCACCAAACTGCAAACCCCAGGTTTTCATAGGGATGCAGCCATGGGAGTTGGAGTGGCATCATAATGATAGTGTAGTGTAAAAGGGCCTTCATTCTAATCTATATTAGAGTCTCACACACTCCATATTTGAGATGTCAGATAAAAAATACATAGCCAGGTGCTCAGAGGCTTGCTGTGGGCAGCAAACCAGGCAGAGTGACACAACTACATCTTCTCATTGGCTCTGCACCACAGCCTAACACAATAATGCACATTCAGCCACTGAAACCAATATGATTTCATTTTCCTCCAAGCCTGGAAACAAGACAGTTGACAGCATCACTACTGAATACTAAGGCAGAGCTGGAAATTCCTGAAAGATAACATTTTGTGCGAGTGTAGGGTTATTTCAGAGATGGCGTTTGCCAACTTGTTCTACCTCTGTCTCTTTCAGAGAGAGTGGGGACAACTGTGCTCATCCCAGCTGCCACTATCCTTATCCTTGGTTTTACTTTCCAACAATGCTAAGTTGTTAGGAGAAACAGAGTGGCAGCTCACCCACTCTCGTAATGGTTACTACTTTATTCCATGGAACTTTAGTTAGTTAGCATCTCAGAAATATAGGAATATAGTGTTGGAAGGCCATCTCATCTAATCCCCTGCCAATACAGGAAATCCAGAGCTAAATAATCTCTGACAGATAGCCGTCCAATGTCTGTTTTAAAAATGTCCAATGAAGAGGAGTCCTGAGGTAGTCTTTTCCACTTTCAAATAGTTCTTGCCATTAGGAAGTTCTTCCTAATGTTTATTCAGAATTTCCTTTCTTGACATTTTAATCCACTAGTTCAAGATACCTTTCAGATATTTGAAGGTGGCTATCAGATCAGATCAGATCAGGCCTGAACTCCCCCTGGAAGCCAAGATGATCAAATTGATGCTGTCATACTTAGGCCATATCATGAGAAGGCATATTAGAAAAGAAAATAATAGTAGGAAAGGTGGATGACAGTAGAATGAGAGGAAGACCGCATACCAGATGGATAAACTCAATCAGAGAGGTCATGGGCCTGAGTCTGTAGGACCTAAACAGAGCAGTGGGATCTTGGAGATGTCTCATCCACAGAGTCACCTTGAGTCCAGGGTCAACTTGAGAGCAACTAACAACAACAACAGTCATATCACCTCCCAATCATTTCTACTCCAGACTAAATATACTTAAGTCTCTCAACCATTCCTCGTGGAGCTTGGTTTCCAGGCCCTTTTTCTTCTTGATTGGCTTCCTTTAGATATGAATTAGCTTATAGATATCTTTTCAATTAATTTACTCTTTATTTATCTTTCAGCACTGCCTATCAAAAATGGCAATGCAACAATACAGACGCCCCTGGCCACATGGGGTTGCAGCAGCTAGTCCCACAGCCATTCCCAACCTGAGCAGGATGGAGAGCGGGAGCATCCAATGGCTAACCTAGAACTAACACTTCTGTGTCTGGAACCCTATTGGTCTCCTACACACAAATACGTTCTCTTGCAAATGTGATCAGAAATTTTTGTTTGACACAAACAGCTGCATTCAGTTCAAAGTTATAGAAGGAAAGCTGCACATTAGGTGCCATTGTGCACAGATGTGCACTGTGCCTTTACACATGGGTGCACACAAATATATATATTTGTCTGTGCATTCAGTTGTACACTTAGTATCTTGGTCCAGTTATGCAACTTCAACATTCAAAACAAGGGCTACACAGAACACTCATATGTTCTATGAACAATACCATTTATATATGCTTTTTTGAAGCCTGGGATGCTGGTCAGTTTCAGATCGTTGTTGTTTATAATCACCATCACATTAGCTTTGATTTAAGGTGACCTTATGAATAAGAAATCTCCAAGGCACCCTGTTATTAACCATCCTATAAGGTCTTACAAACTCAGAGCTGTGGCTTCCTAGATTGATCTATGCACCTCTAAAGTGGTCTTTGTCTTTTCCTATTATCTTCCACTTTTCCTAGTATTAGTGTTTTTTCCATTGAGTCATGTTGTCTCATACGTCCAAAGTACAAAAGCCTCAGTATAATCATCTTGGCTTATAGTGAGAGTTCAGGCTTAATTTCCAATAAGACCTATTCATTTGTCTGTTGGGGTATGTTCTGTTTAAAAAGAAATATTCTGCTTCTGTTAAGCAAAAGTTATCTCTTGAAATAAAGTCGTCTCCCATGACTTGCATGGTACAGTAACTCTCACCATCCTCTCTCTTGCCTTATCATGTCTAAATCTGTCACGGATGTCGGATATTGCTTTCTTAAGTGGGCTCAACTATCATAGGCCACTGTGGTAATGCTGGACCGGAGCATCTCTCCATTTTATGTCCTTAAATATTCATAAGAAGATTTGCAGCATTAATATCTTAGAGGGCTTACAAGAACACTTAAATAATGTGTCTTAGCTTCCCTTGTGCCCCCCCTTCTTCACTCCCTCCCCCTCAGCACTCAAATGTCCCAGGCTGTTCTCATTTGTGTAATGCATTGAACTATGCTTAATAATTGCTCTGGGACTCAGTCCGTGGTTCTGTACTTCACTGCTAGCCAGTGTAATTACAACCTCCACGGCTTTCTTGTGGGCCAAGCCTCTTTCTGTTTTGCAAGAAGAAAATGCAAGGTTTGTAAACATAAGGTTAATGCAGGGGAAATAAGTTTCACTTGTTTATACCCAACCCCATTTTGTCCTTAAGAAGACAGGGGCAGATCATTCATTCTGTCACCACACCAGCTCCAGGGACTTTGTTCACTTATTTATTTACAGAGAACAGTAGCCAAGATTGAATATCTATTCATTGCCAATAATAACAACATGGCTGTTCAAAATGGGCTTGAAAAGATTTCTCAATGAATCCATAAAATGGATGGAGGGAAGCATATTGTCACAAGAGAGGAAGAAGAAAGAATGGAAATGGAATGGGAAAGTGGACATGGTAGCTGAAATCCTGTTGATTTCATACCCATCCAACAATTCCCTTACACATGCTGTTGTACTTTTGTGGCTCTTGTGCAATAGATATATTCACTTCTTGGTTGTGTACGTGGAGCTCCACAAGTCTAACCATTTCACATGGCCTAAAGCCTATGGTTAGTCCCAAACAGAGTTGTTGTTCTTGTTGTGTGCCTTCAAATAGTTTCTGACTTATGACAACCCTAAGGTGCCATAATAGGATTTTCTTGGTAAGATTTCTTCAGAGGAGGTTTGCCATTGCCTTCCCCTGAGGCTGAGAGGATGTGATTTGCCCAAGGTCACCCAGAGGGTTTAATGGCCAAGCCGGGAATCAAATCCTGGTCTCCAGAGTCGTAGTCCAACCCTCAAACCACTACACCACACTGGCCATTAAATCAACTAGATATAGCTATGTATTGACTTCCTACTGAGTCAATGGTTCTACTCTAGTTGGGACTAACCAAGAGGATTTCAGCCATTTAGTTACCCACTTTTGGATGGTGTGATTTGTCAATTCATTTAATGTATCATTTTATTCTCCAGGATGGCAGACACAGCCATGGTGCCTCCTCCCATTCCCAAGCATACTGGCAGACAGTCAGTGTTCCCAATCACAATGCTTTAATATATATGTTTTCATTTCTTCCTGTGTATCCTTTCTTTATAGGCTACAGCAAACCTTTGACTACATAGATCAAGAAAAACTATCAACTGATCATTAAAAAAATGGGTGTACTATTACACCTGATCATTCTGATGCATAACCTGCACTTGGGACAGAAGGCTACCATTAGAACAGAATACGAAGAAACAGAATGGTTTCCAATTGGAAAGGGGGTGAGACCAGGCTGCATTCTATCACCCTATTTGTTCAATGCATGCAGGAAACATCATACACAGAATGGGTTTAGACTCAGAGGAAGGAGAACTGAAGACTGGAAAGAGGAATATCACCAAGGTAAGATATGCAGACAACACCATACTATTAGCAGAAAATTACAAAGACTTGGACCTATTACTAAAAAAAAAAATTAAAGAAAAAACTGAAAAGGCAGGCTTACTGCAGAACATAAAACAAAAATAATGAGCATGGAGGATTTACATAAATTCAATCTAGACAACGAGGAAATCAAAATAGTTAAAGATTTCTCATACCTTGGGTCAATCACTGAGCATAATGGAGACTGCAGTCAAGAAATTAGAGGAAGATTGGGACTGGGAAGGTAGCTATGAAAGAAGTAGACAAAATCCTCAAGTATACTATTTCTCATCAGCATGTAGAGATGTAAGAGCTGGACTGTGAAAAAAGCAGATAGGAAGATAATCAGTTCATTTGAGATGTGGTGCTGGAGAAGAGTGCTGAGGATACTATGGACAGCCGAGAAGACAAACAAATGGGTCCTAGAACCGATCAAGCCTGAACTCTCCCTGGAAGTCATGATGACCAAACTAAGGCTGTTGTACTTTGGCCATGTCATGAGAAGGCATGACTCACTAGAAAAGACAATAATGCTAGGAAAGGTAGAGGACAGTAGAAAGAGAGGAAGATCATATACCAAATGGATAAATTCAATTGAGGAGACCATGGCCCTAAGCTTGCAGGACCTGAGCAAAGCAATTGTGGACAGGGGGGCTTGGAAGTGTTTCATTCACAACGTCACAATGAGATGTTGATCTGAGGACAGTTAACAACAAGAACAATCTGTTATTAAAGTTTTCTTTTCTCCCCCTGCCCTCCTCTCTCCCTCTCTTACCTCTCCTGTCCTTCAAAACTGTATTCTAGCTTTACAATAGATGCAGACATAGTTCTTTTCTTTATGCAGTAGACAATGTTTGACATCTTGTTGGTGTTTTGCACACATGCAAGTTCCCTTATTAATGCACTTGTACTTTGTAGCCTTAACATTTCTGTTCCATTGCAAGGTCTGCAGTTCCCTACTGTACATTCTTGGGCAGCACATAAGTAACTACTTATCAGTCTTCAGTGTTCCTCTTGATTCACTGGGATGGCAGGAACAGCAAGTGCACTAGAGATATGCAATTGCTTGCACAGTGCTACTATTCAGGAGAAGGGTGGTGTAGTACAAGCACTGTAAAACTATGTGAGATTTACTCTACACAAGAAAATCTAAAACCTTAGTGGGTACTTTCCTCCAGAATTTCACTGAACTTGGAGCCTCAAAGTAAAGTTGTTTTCAAACTTGAAATGAAACTATTCAGTTAGAGATGAATTTGTGGAAATACATAAAATACCTAAAAGTTTTCTACATGTAAGGTCCTAGAATCCTTAGGATCTCGATTAAGAAGGCAGGGACAGACCTCTGCTTGGAGTCTCAAGGGCATTTGTCTCTGCTGAATTTCATTGTATTAATTTCAGCCACGTTTTCTAGCTTATCAAGGTCCTTTTGAATTCTGTTCCTCTCTTCCAATGTGTTAGCTACCCCCTCCCAGGTTTTTTATCATCTGCAAATTTGTTAAGGATTTCCATCATTCCATACTGATAATATTGATAAAAATATTAAAGACCTTTGGCCCCAGGACAGAACTCTGTGGCACACCACTTGAGACCTCTTTCCAGTTTGAAGCATGGCCACTGATGACAACTCTTTGAGGACTGTTTTCAACCATTTATGGAACCTTCTAATAGTGTTTCCATCTATTCCATATTTAGTCAATTTGCTAATCAAAATATTGTGGGGGATCATATCAAATGCTTTGGTGAAATGGAGATAAATGACATACACAGCATTCCCACTATCTACTGATCTAATGAAACAATGAAAAAATGATATAAGGTTAGTTTGGCAGGATTTGTTCTTGTTTAAAAAAAACTTAAGGAAGGTTCAAATTGGGAAAAAAAGATGCAATAAAGCTCTCTCTCTCTCTCTCTCTCTCTGTGTGTGTGTGTGTGTGTGTGTGTGTGTGTGTGTGTGTGTGTAACATAATTAAAAATAAAATCCATGAAAAATAATTCATGAAAAAACAAGTGCAACCCGACAACCAGGAAAATAGTCAGACAAATGAATAGGCCCTTGATTGATAGCAGAAATACACAAATTTAGAAGGGTGCCTTACCTCAGTGAAGGTGTCTTCTATGGGTGGGTGCCACAGCAAAGAAGGCTATCCTTCTTGTCCATAACCAAATGAAGCTCACTAAATTTCCCATAATCCCCATAGCATAGGAACAAAAGAAGCTGTGGCTCAAGCATAATCCTGACAGTTTCAACATGGAGATGCCAGGGATTCAACCAGGGACCTTAGGAATAAAAACAAAATCCTCTGCCACTGAGCTACAGCTCTTCCCATGTTGTATTCATTTTATGACAGCTAGTAGCAGTATTACTGCAATAACAATGCTACATGAGCAACTGGGAGATCCGTTTTCGTGCAGACATCTCTCATTTTATTTGTTTGATTTGTATCCCACTCTTCTCGTGAATGGGACATAAAGCAGTTTACAATATAAATTAAAACAGAACTTGTAAATAATCCCATCACTACCACTGGTTTCAGTGGAAATGCTTTCTTGTTCCACTGTAGCAGATATGGCAAGGCCAAACAGTTCAGGTACATTATATTAGATGTTCCCAATCCCACTGAAAATACATATAAAGAGCATAGGAAGCAATTTCTCAGGTATTTTAAAGGAGGTGAAGAGACTTTCATTAGGAGTGCATTGGGGGATTTGTTCTTTGCTGATTTTGATGTGGTTTGATCCTGATATGATTTGATCTGCATCTCCTGAGCGAATGTGCTGATTAGAACATGGATATCCTTCATTCCCCCAACCAGAAAGTGTCTATGAATGTGTCACTTAGGATAAAATATGTTTGGAAATTCATAGTTTGAAAAAATGCATTTAGTTATGCTTCTTTTGTGAGAAGAGGGAGGGAGAGAGGGAACAAGTGTGGGTGCTGTACACAAGTTAATGGACTGGATGGGGGCAAACAATCTGAAACTTAATCCAGACAGTCAGAGGTGTTCCTGGCCTGTTGAAAGGAAAATCATGGAATAGGGACTTTGTCTGTGCTGGATGAGGTTACAATTCCCTTGAAATCTCAGATTCACATCTTAGGTGTTCTCCCTGGACTCAACTCTGACCCTGGATGCCGAGATTTCAGCAGTGGCCAGGAATGCATTTACACAGCTGTGCCCTTTCGTTGAGACAGCAAATTTGGCAGTAGTGACACATGTCTTAATTACATCCTATTTGCACTACTGTAACACACACTTAGGAGCCAGTGTGATGTAGTGGTTTGAACACTGGACTATGACTCTGGAGAGCAAGGTTCAATTCCCAGTGATACCCCCGAGATCCAGCCTCCCTCCACACCACCTCTTTTTGATATCAGTTTGATATTAAATAGATGTTTTAGGCATGAGGCACCCCCAGTGCAGGAAACCATATAGTCATGACCTTTAAGAACCTCCATGACCATATGTGGATATCCTGCTAGCCCAGCATGGAGAGAGCCAAGGCAATTAGCAAGGATAGATCAATTAAGATCCAAATTTACATAATCCTTCCACTGATAGGAGTGATGGTGAGTGATAGCCCTTGGGCTTATATATGAACAGAAGTCCATTACCTCCCTCTGGAAGTGAGATTCCTTTGTCCAGGGATATTCGCAGTGATTGTCCAGCCATTTACAGACTTCCAGTTCTATTCCTCTTTTATAGGAACTTCACCTTAATCCCTAAATTGAACCAGGACACATTTTGTTCCCTGACCAGGCACTACCAATTTGGTCTTCTCTTGAGGTCAGACAGACACTTTGTCTGTATTTCATCTGACTCCTCAACATTTGCTGGCAGCTGCTGATCCATTTCACTTCACAGCCCCCCTTTGCTTCTGGAATCAGGTACAGTATCACCCCCAGCAATCCTGAAAATCACTCCCTTCTACCACCTTTTCTACCATTAGTTCTTGAACTAATCTCTAAGCAAGACACTGTAACGAGTGAAACAAGATTGGAATCATAGGCACGTTACAAACGGGCCCATAGAGGCACCGTCGTCATGTGCGAGGAGTGGCACTTTTAGAAGCCCCTCACCCTTCACACGTGACGAGGGCGTCAAAATGGCGGTGCCCTATACAGATGGGCACCGCCATTTTGATGTGACGGACACCTAGCGTCCGCACAGCACAGCGCAGTTGTGATGCTGCAAGGGCGCCATTGGCGCCTTGCGGCGTCATAACTGCACCACAAGAAGAACCCGCTTTTTGCAGGTTCTTTTTGCTGCGCGGAGGAGCCACGTGGTTTGTCCACTACTGCTCCTTCGCGTAGCAAACAAGGGTGGCGGCAGACTGTGCCATAGAATCAAAGAGTTGGAAGAGACTGCAAGGGCCATCCAGTCCAACCCCCCTGCCATGAAGGAAATCTCAGTCAAAGCATCCCCAACATTCAGCCTCTGTTTAAAGTCCTCTAAGGAAGGAGACTCCACTATACTTCGAGAGAGTTTGTTCCAATGTCGAACAGCCCTTACTGTTAGGAAATTCCTCCTAATGTTGAGGTGGAATCTCTTTTCCTGTAGCTTGCATCCATTGTTCCACGTTCTAGTCTCTGGAGCAGCAGAAAACAAGCTTGCTTCCTTCTCAATATGACATCCCTTCAAGTATTTCTAGTCTATTCAGGTCATTTTGAATTTTGTTCCTGTCCTCTGGAGTATTAGCTATTCCTCCTAATTTGGTGTCATCTGCAAATTTGATAAGTATGTCCCCAAATTTGTCCTCCAAGTCATTGATAAAGATGTTGAATAGCACTGGGCCCAGGACAGAGCCCTGTGGGACCCCACTGGTCACTTCTCTCCAGGATGAAAAGGAGCCATTGTTGAGCACCCTTTGGGTTCGGCCAGTCAACCGATTACAAATCCATGAAACAGTTACCTTGTCTAGCCCACATTTCACTAGCTTGTTCACTAGATTACTTCTTGAAAGTAACTTTTTGAGCTCTGTGAAATACCATTTGGTGTGTATGTTCCCATGAGCATTAAATTTATATATTACTTTTTATGCTATTTGAAATCTACTTTTTTGGTGTAGAGAAAAGAACAAATATCACAAAGCAGACAGGAAACAGTTGCAAATAAGCAAATCAGGGCACCTTCAGATTGGGAAATAAGTGTCATGAAATGCCAGATTTTGGAGAGCTGTGCAATGTTTTTCTCATCTCAGAGTTATTCCTGGGAGCTCCCAGCACTACCAAAGATTTCTTACTTTCACTTCCCAGATCGGTTAAAATTAATCCAGTACTTTCCAAAATGAAACATAACTGTTAGTTGCCTGCATGTTTTTACTGTCTTGGACCTAGAAAAGATGGCCAACAAGTCAACACAACCGCTGTTTCCAGAACAAATTCAATAGACATCAAGAAAGAAAAAGATGAATGTTTGCACCAAAACAAAGTGATCCTAAAGTATATTATTGCTAAAACACTTCAGCACTTTGACTATAACTCCTGAGTATTAATTTTTTTTAAAAAAAAGTCTCAGTGGAAATGGAAGAAAATCAGTTTCTGAAATGTTGTATGGGACTGAATGTGACATATGAATGTGTGGGGGGGGGGGAATAAAACACAAGGAAGCCAGGTCTTGTATTGTAAAGCATAGCATAAAAGTTCAGCATGTGCAACTACATTTTGGCTGTTTTCATCATAGCCATTCCTTGCTGGTGGAAAGGGAAGGATTATATGTGGAAGCATCTGGCTATGACACAGACAGAGAGTATCTTCTTCCAACATTTTCCTAGGTCCTCTAGAGATCCCAGCAGACAGCAAGTAGCAATAGCAAGTACATTTCTATATTGCTTATCAGTGCACTTAAGCACTCCCTAAGCAGTTTACAAAGTGTAAACTAATTGCCCCCAACAATCTGGGGACTCATTTTAGCAATCTACAGAAGGATGCCAGGCTGAGTCACCCCTGAGCCCCTGACTGGTACTGAACTCACAACTTTGTGGTTTGCAAGTGAGTGGCTGCAGTACAGGCATTTTAACTACTGCGCCACCAGGGCAGATGATGTCATCAATCTGTGCCTGGCTACATTGCCAAGGCTAGACACTCCTCTGATCCCCTCTGCTCTGTACAAGCCTACTGAATGGCCATGTGATGGGGTGCAGTTATCATAGTAAAACATAAGTCCTGCGGGGTGGAGCTTTGGATGTTGTGGAGGGTGGAAGACAATATCCATATCTGCAATGATCAGAAAAATACATACACAGGCAGAAAGTGTATGTCACTGACAGAATGCTGGCCATTGAGGGTGGTGGCAAAGTGACTGCCTAGACAAAGTTCTTCAAAGATCTTTCAGGACTGTGACATGCAGTCTTCCCCACATACCTTTTGGAGCAGGAAAACTGGTCGAGGAATTGTTCTTGCTGATGGAAACTGTGGGGCCATATTTCCATTTTCTACGAGTATGGTTGTGAAAGTTGGACCGTGAAGAAAGCTGACAGAACCTCATTTGAAATGTGGTGCTGAAGAAGAGGACTACAGTTATCCTGGAATGCCAAAAAGACAAATAAATGGGTCCAAGAGCAAATCAAACCAAACTCTCCCTAGACGCCATGATGACTAAACTTAGACTTGTAATTTGAACATATCATAAAAATATGTGACACATTAGAAAATACAATAATGCTTAGTAAGTTAAAAGGTAAAAGAAAAAGAGGAGGGCTCTTTGTCTTTCAGGCGAGGCCTGTTGTTGCTAGCCTGCCTCTCTCCCCCTCAAGATGGTGGCCTGAAAGACAAAGAGCCCTCCTTCCGACCACCATCTTGAGGGGGAGAGAGGAAGGCTAGCAACAACAGGCCTCGTCTGGAAAGACCATCCATTAAGAAACCAAGCCCTTCCTTCAGTCCATCTACCTTGGTCCAGGCCTCGGAGGTGAAGAAGAACTGCTGGACCTGATCCCCTTCCCCACCACCACTCCCTTCTCCTTTTGTGTGATGTCTTTTTAGATTGTAAGCCTGAGGGCAGGGAACCATCTCACTAAAAGATTGTATGTACAGCGCTGTGTAAATTTACAGCGCTTTATAAATAAAGGTTAATAATAATAATAAAGGAAGAGTTCATTACAGGTCTCAAGCAAGGAAACCATGGTCCTGAGTTTGCAAGATCTGAGCAAGTCTGTTGATAACAGAGCCACTTGGAGGTCCCTCATTCATAGAGTTGCTATAAGTTGAAGTCAACAACAATTAACAACAACCTGTATGACTGGCTAGTCATCACATTCAACAGAAAGCAGTGCAACACTCGCCATGGTGAGCATGGTGAGTAGACCTGCTGAATGTTTGAACAGGCAGATGTATGTGTTTGTAAAATACACATACGTACAGTACAGTATGACTTGTCTGTTGGATGAGTCGGTCTCTTCCCTGTAGAAGATAGAACATTATTCCTCTTTCTTGAATAGCAACATAAATTGCCATAAATGACACTGCATGTCAATGCTGACAAGACTTCATACCTTATATGTGAAGGACAGAGCCAGGTACTGGACACAGTTGATCTGCTCTAAACGAACAGCTTACCTCTGTGTATGTGTGTGTGTTGCATGTTTCCCAATTTTGGGTACTGGAACTCCAAATTGCAATAATCCGGAATGCTTCTTCTGTGGCTGATCACTTGAGCACTAATCACATGCCTGGTTAATTCGATAATGCACATAATGTTTCGGGAACTCCCCTGTTTTCATCTCTGCCTCTTCTCTTCAGGAGATTAATGAGGTGAAGAAAAAGAAGATTGTTACAAACCTGCAGTTTCTTGTACCTCCCCAGAAGACAACAGGAAACAAATATGCCAAACAGCCTTTTCACACCACTGTGTACAGAACGTAATTATCATGGAGCCAATGCAGTCCATTATAATTATGCACCAATAAGCAAAGATCCAACTGTGCAGTGAATGGCAGAGATTAAGACATTTTCTTTCATGGCACACTATTTGCGAATTGCTTAAAGTTTTCCAGTGTGTCACTAGGGGCAGCCTGTGGCTTCCATGCCAGGGGTGCAATGAATCTGCTGTGCATTATTTTCCTAGACTTCAAAGGAGGTATCCAAAGTGCTGAAGCCACTTGGAATATAAGATTCAGCACAGTGGATAGTCCCCTTAAATATCAAGACCATGAGTGAATTCAATATACACCTGACTGTGGCCCTATACAGACCAGCCTGAAAGGCCGGCCTGGGGACAGAGTTGAGGCATAGTATCCTCGCAACACATGCCCAACTCCACACACCCCCAGGGTGACCTGACACTGCGCGCTGCTCCAGACAGCACATGGCATCATGGTGTACCTCCAGCGCTGCATCCAGATGATGCTGCTGCAACTATGGCACCCTTTCGGGCATGCAAAAGGGAGCTGCTTTTTGCCACTCCTTTTTGCACTCTAAAAAGGCTAGATTGGGGCAAAAAGGCATAGAGCCCAAGTGCCTGCATCTGCACTGCAGAAATAATACAGTTTAACACCATTTTAACTGCCATGGCTCCATCCTATGGAATCCTGTTGTTGTTTTTTTTAGTTTGTTGTGGCATCAGAATGCTCTGACATAGAAGGCTAATTATCTCAGAAAACTACAAATCCCAGAATTCCATAGCATTGACCCATTACAGTTAAAGCAGTGCCAAACTGCATTATTTCTGCAGTGGGGATGCAGCCGTGAAAGCCCAGCCACCCCTGATTAAAGCAAGGAGCTGCTTCAGCTACCACCCTAGTGCCATCCCAGGTTTTACTCCCTTACTGTCTGTGTATAAGAAACAATACCATTCACAGCTACATGGAGTTGCAGTTTGGGGTGGAAACCTTCTTCACCCCACATCTGACATCAGGTAACCTGGCCTAGACTGGTAATGATCCTGCAAAGGGGTGTTCACATAAAAACACACAGTGATGCACTGTACCCCTTATGATATATGGTCTCTTCCTCCAGATGTCCAATGTGAAGACAAACATCTTGCTAATTTTGCATCACAGACAATGATAAAGCTAGCCCTGTCTAAAGTAATCTAAAGTAGGCACAATTGCATCATTTTGCCCTGTTCTTCCACCACCTCCCAACTTCATCAAGTTCCTAGGAAAAGGCATACAGGGGATAACAAAACACAATCAAGGCTGGTGCTCTCTCTCTCTCTCTCTCTCTCTCTCTCTCTCTCTGATTTCTTTCCCCTTTAATTTTCTCTATCTGTAATTTTCTCTGCCTTCAGAATTCTCAACAGGTCAGACCTCTCTTGGCATAAGTGTAATGTGTCTCAGAATCTTCTGCAACACACAGAATCATAGTGGCAGCTCCCGGCCCAGGTTCCTGATTCCCTCATTCCTCCCGTGGCCCCATCTTAGTGATGGTTGAGGATCAACAGAGGGATATCAGGGTTTTTAGTTTTTAATTGTTGTTTTTATGCATTGACATTGTGTTTTAATATCTTATACTGTTTAATACTGTCTTAAGGGGGGGAGGGATAAAGTGTTTTTAATTGTCATATTTTATATTTTACTGTTGTTAACCGCCCGGATTGGTTTGCCAGAGGGCGGTATACAAATAAATATTATTATTATTATTATTATTATTATTATTATTATTATTATTATAAATATTAAGGTAGAAAGTCATCTTTCATCATTTGAAAACTAAACGTGCCAAATATAATACCATTGGAGTTGAATTCAAGGCGCACAACAACAACAATAAAACAATAAAAATAGAATGGACCTTATGAGTCCAGTTCAGGATCCATTTCTTCTTCTGGTGAGAGATGAGACACACCTTGTTTTCACACACATGGTTCCTAGAGCAGATCAAACCGATGACTAAATTGAGACTGTTATATTTTGGCTGTAGCAGGAGAAAGTATATGAATCGCTAGAAAATCCAGTGGTGCTGGGAAAGGTAGAAGGCAGTAGAAAGTGAGAAAGACCACAGACCAGATAGATAGACCCAATCAGGGAGGTCACGGGTCTCAGCCTACAGGACCTGAGCAGGGCAGTCAAGGACATGGGGTCTTTGAGATGTTTCATTCACAGAGTCGCCATGAGTTGATGTTGACTTTAGGGCAGCTAATAACAATAACAACAAAAGAAAGGTGCCATCCAAAGTTCTGAACCCTATCCCCAAAATAATTCCAGCCATTTGGGTTGCGCCTATAAAGTTCAGATGTAGAGGAGATTAATAAACTACCTGTTACCATCACTGAAGGCTTCATTCTGGTCCAAGCCAGGAAAAAAAATAAAACAACAACCTCACTTCTGAAAGGATACCGTCTCGACAAGGATTTTCCATCACTCTTTGATCAACAGCCTTGGCAAGCTTGATTTTCACTTACCAGAATGCCAAAGATAACTCTGCCGACCACATTAATGGGGATCCACATCCCCTCCCCTGTTGGTGAATGAGAGAGGCTAACCATGCGGTGTTTCAGAACTAAAGTAATTGCATATATTGTCTTTGATTACATCATAAATTGACACCTGGCCAAGAGATAAAAACCTGGGTTTTAGCCGTGGAGGAAGCTGCGCTTGAAATGACTCCCTCTAAGTTAACTCATGAGCCATAACAGAGCCATAGATCACATCCATAATCCTGTGGAGTTCATTATCTCCTAATGCTGTTTTCTTTTTTAGATCATTAGAATGAAACTTGACCTGACCTGTGAACTATGTCATTGATTGTTGCCTTTAAATGGTCAACAGCCCATTTTCTAATCAATACAATGGAATAATTTTATACATATTTAAATTATATATTACTTTAATGCTTGTTAAATTTATCTACCACTTTCCTCCCAGAGCTCATTTCACGTCCCCTCTTGAGCACGGTCGGAGCATTTGTGCTACTTTGTGGTAGAGGGAGGAGAACAAAGATGAAGAAACAGACAGGAAACCAAAAGGAAGCAAACTGGAATTTAATTCATCTCAATTAAAGCCTGTTCTAAAACATGGATAGGGCAGACAGGCCATGCCAACTTAGATCACTTCACTAGATTGCAGATTTTTTGACAAGGGGAAAAAAACCTAACTAATTGCACCTTACTCTCATTCTTCTGTCCAAGGAGATGATAGTTTTTTCCTTATTCCAGGATTTTGGAAGACTATAGATTAGAAAAGAAAAGCACCAAACATCAGGACAAATAAATAGGATGCCAAAGGCAACTTTAAGACCAGGGACTAAGATCCTACACCAAGGTTGTGTAATCTTAGATGGTTGCAACACTGCAGAATTAATGCAGTTTGACATCACTTTAACTGTCATGATTCTATGCTATGTAATCCTGGAATTTATAGTTTGTTTGGTACTAGAGCTCTCTGACAAAGACATCTAAATATCCCACAAAACTACAAATCCCAGAATTCCATAGAATTGAGCCATGGCAGTTAAAGAGGTGTAAAACTGCATCAGTTCTGAAGTGTAGATGTAGCCTATATCTCTGCATGAGGAACCATATATTGATTATGCGACTCAACCCTTTGAGTGAAAGATAAATCTGTGCAATTGAATGCACACCTGTATGTACAAGTCCATGTAGTGCAATGCCCATGTGCATACATATGCACATGTGTATGACACTGGCATCTCTATGTCCAATGGCACTGCACATGCCATGCTGTATCTGCAAACTTCACAAACCTATGACAGCAAATAAGCAAACAAATAAGACAGCAGTCGATTTTGGTCTAAATTTCCAGGGGCTCTTTCATACTGTACTACTATAATGCTGTGATTCCACTATAATTGATAGGGCTACATCCTCTGTGATCTTGAAGATTGTAGTTTGATAAGGCATTGAAACTGCCTAATTGAACTGTAAATTCCCCTCTCTAAACTGCAAATCCCATGATTCCATAGGATCTTACCATGACAGTTGAAAGGGAATCATAGTGCTAGAATTGTGTGGTATGAGAGGACTCAAAGTGTCTCTGGCTGAGAATTCTTAGTACCCCTCCCTAAATAGCAAATGCCAGAATTCCACAGGATGGAGTCATGGCAATTAAAGGGGAATGACTGTGTTATTGCTGTGTAGTATGAAAGGGCCACAGATCTTTGCGTGGGAATGGGGGGCCTTGCAGAACAGGCTTGTCCAGTTTCAGTTGCAGCAGAAGCACTGGGGAGAAGTGTTATGGTGTCTCTTTTTACCATTGTTGTCTCCATCAACATTGGCGCATTAATCAGCATTAAAGGAGAAATAAGAATTCTGGAATTCTGGGAGCTGCTGTCCAGAAAAGGAACTTCTCCAAGTTGTGGTATGGGCATCACAGGCCCGAGCACATGCATGTGGAGACTTCTCTTACTATTGCTGCCAAGCAATTGGTATTCAACCTCTTTGGAACTTTTCTATGTTTCTGTTCTATGTTTCTGTTCTATGTTTCTGTTCATGGTAGGACTGCTTTCCACCCCACCCCACCCCACCCCCCCAAAAAAAACTTGTAAGAAATTTACCCATAACATGCAAGAAATTCCACTCTTTTAATATGTGGAGTTGTTATTCATATGGGAGGTTTGATCAATGCAATGGAGCATGCAACGTAGTGGTAAATAATTCATCTGTTTCCAAAAGAAAGACCATCAGGAGAGATGACAGACCCTTCCTGCTGCTAGTTGTATAGAAGGCTGGATGGAGTGAAGCTGCTGTCACACAGGAGGAGGTCTGAGATGCTGGGAATGAAGTGAATCAGGGAATATCTTCCCTTCAAGTAAGACAAATTTGCACTGGGCAAGCACCATGCCTTGCTAGGGAAGCCAATTGGAAAAGAATGATAGCGGCCCCAGCGCTGAAGTTCATCAAAGTCATCTCTTTCAGGTAAGCTCATTTTTCACAAGCCAAAGGGATATTTACCTGAAGTGCACCTGTAAGGTATAGCCGACAAGACTGAGCAGAACACTGCTTTATTATATTTCACACCCTGATGATTCAATATGATGGGAGAAGGGGAGAATAAGATAGAAGAGAGTTATTAAAAAAAATCATATTGTATTTTCCTCTTTTGGCAGAGCTGAATGCATTGGTTAGGCTGGAATACTGACCAGTGTGGTTTGCAGTGAATTGTGGGCACTTCTATTAAACTTAATCTTACAGTAACATCATACAGATCAGGAGAACTTCCATATCCAAGGATAAAAAATGGTTTTGTAGGACACCCTGCCCAGTTTTGGCTATTACTGGTCAACCTCCTGAGCTCTCTAATACTGTAGAAAGAGCAAGTGAGCTTGCTTCATTGTTGGCTTAACATTATGAGTACAATGACATGGAAGAACCATCCTAACTGAATGGTGATAGGCAGAACACTATGGACCACCAAAAATACAAATAAATGGGTCCAAGAGCAAATCAAGCCTGAGATTTCACTGGAAGTCAAAATGACCAAAATGAGGCTAACATACTTTGGAACTACCATGAGACAACATAATTCATTGGGAAAGACAGTAAAGGTTGGTAAAACAGAGGACTGAGCAGAAGGGAGCAGAAAAAAAAAGAGAAGCTTATCACACAAGGAAAGAAACTGCAAGTTCAACCAGATAATAGTGCCTTTCTGCGTGCCTTACCACATGATGTTGGCAGAGTGTCAGTTCTCTTCCCACAAGAGATAGTTGTGAAATTTAGTCTTTTGTCTAGCTGGAAAAATTTGTTCGACAAAATACTTGTTTTTATGACCATCTTGCATGGGAAGAACTACGACGTCATGCAGTAAGGTGTGTAGAAAGGTGCTACAATCTGGCTGAAATTCCACTTTCTTTTCTTTTGTGATAAGCTCCAAAGACTATATGACAAGTGGATTGACTCAAGGAAGCCAAAGACCTGGGTGTGCAGGCCCTGAGCAGAGCTATTGATGACAGAGTGTCTTGGGGATCTCTCATTCATAGGTTTGCCAGAAGTCAAAGCTGATGTGATGGCAAATAACGATAAATACAAACAAAAAGTATGTAGAGAATTATTTTGACTCAGTAATGGATGCCATGAACCTGAGCTCACAAAACCTGAGCAGGGCTGTTGATGACCAGGACTCTTGGAGGTCTTTCATTCACTAGGTCACCAGAAGTAAAAGTTGACTTGACAGCAAACGGCAACACATGGTGGTTAATCCCTCACTCTTTGAACCAGATTTGATTTGGTGTATACTTTAGACATTCTAAGGGTTTTGTGTAGTACAGTTATGACTATAAGACCTTAGGTTAAGAATTGCAAAGGATCTTCTACTTTTGTACTCTTTCCCACCAGCCTCTCTCCAAATTCTAAATGACCAAATCAAATATTTCATATACCTGTAACCTTTTCACTTGTGCACTAGTTTACTACTGCACATTATAGATGGATTGACTCAGTCAAGAAATCCTCAGCATGGGTTTACAAAATCTTTGGATCTTGGCCAGTTGCTTACTTTTCAAAAGTAACTTTCCAAGCTCTACTGTTCCCAAGCTCTGGATATCCTGGCATCATAAAACAAGTTCATATATTCCTATTGTGCAATGTCATAGAATCATTGCATTGGAAGAGACCACAAGGTCTATTCAGTTCAACCCCATTCTGCCACACAACATCAACACACTTGTATTTGGCCAAGAGAGTCCAAGATGTTCTGAGCCAAAATTCTTGCTGAATCTCTTGTCCTTAATCCTCAGTCTGATCCAGAGTTAGCAAAAATACTGCAATGGCATCTGTGTGCTGAATACTCTGCATGTCAGGTTGGGAAATATTAATTTGCTTACGAGGCAGCACAGGGGTCAGAGTAAGAATTCTTTCTTTGGAGAGAGGTTAATGTACCTGGGTGGGAGCCTAGAACATTTAAATCTGTAGTGGTCATTAATCCACTGAGAGGTAATTTGTGAAAGAGCAATCAATCTGGAGAAGGAGAGTGAAGCCTCAAATCCCCAAATCATGGGCTACCTTCTATATTGCATCTTGTTAAGGAAGACCCAGTGATATAATGGCCTCAATTTTCATGCAAGGTTTTTGCAACAGTCCTGAGAAACTAATAGCGAGACTAAACAAAAGAAATCCATATTCTCCCATCTCTCTGCCCATTGTTAATTGCATGGCAGCTTGGGATACAGGCAAAGACTTTTTAATCTGAGGAGTGAGGAAAGAGAGAATGGCTTTGGTACATGCACCAGTTAAAAGCAATCCATGGCCTGATGGGTCCATTCCACGAAGTGCTTTCCACCACTGATTCCCATTGAATTTAATAGGACTCAAAGGCCCAAGGTAAACATGTAGGAAGCTGGTCAAATGCTTGAGCTTTTGGACTATCGATCTATTTGCTTTCCTTTTATCCCACCTTTCCCTCAAGACCCAAGGCAGCTGGAAACATCTTTTTAATGCAATTAAGAACAAAAAGAACATATAATATCAAAAAACATGTTTTAAAACATAATGGTTTGAAAAAACTCAATAAAAGCATTTTAGGCAAGTTTGGGGAGTGAGAATGCCAAACCTTCAACTCTGACTCCAGCTCCGACTTATTCATAAATGGTAAATGTATATTCATTAGTAATGACAAATTTACTGTAGGAAAGTGTCCTCAATTCCTATGGAAATAAATATGCAACATACTAGGTATTTAATATGGTGCGTTTTATGTTGAAACCAGAGGTGGAGTTTGTACCTTTTTACTGACTCTAGTTCTAACTCCACAGCCTTGATTTTAAGCAATATAAAAGCTCAACAATGGGATGAGGTGCACCACCACAACTGAAAATCCCATCCTCAGCAGCCAGTTACTTAAAAACTGCTCGAATCAAAAGGTCTTTGCCCGATGATAGAAAGACAATAAGGAGGAAGCCACAGCCTAGGGAGAATGTGGTCTCCTCAGTAAAAGTCCCTGTGGGGGTGAAAGGACAGAGAAAAGACCTTTCCTTGAAGATCGTAAACCCTGAGCATGCTTATATGGGAACAGATATAAGATGGGCTGGACCCATGTTATAGGGGGCTTAGTAGGTCATAATCCATAGGACAATTTTCAATAGCTCATCTATAGCCAAAAATGTGCAATAGTATTTCCAGTTTAAAGAAAGCTGACAGAAAGAAAATCAAGTCCTTTGAAATGTGGTGTTGGAGAACACTGTGGACTGCCAAAAAATAGAAATTATTCCTAGAGCAAATCAAGTCAGAACAGTTCCTAGAAGCAAAAAGAGTCATGCCAGAATAATCTCATCTCTTGTTTTATTTTTTATTTTTTTTTTGTGTCTCAAGATTAGTAGATGGAGGGAATGCTGTGGATGTAGCATATCTTAGTTTTAATAAGGTCTTCAACAAGATCCCACATGATATTCTTGCAAACAAACTAGTAAAAGGTGAGCTAGACAAAAGTGGATTTGTAATTAATTGGTTGACCTGCCGAATCTAAAGGGTGCTCAGCAATGGCTCCTCTTCATCCTGGAGACAAGTGACTAGTGGGGTGCCACAGGGCCCAGTGCTATTCAACATCTTTATCAATGACTAGGATGAAGAAATAGTGGGCATGTTTATCAAATCTGCATATGACACAAATTAGGAGTGGTAGCTAATACCTCAAAGGACAGGCTAAAAATTCAAAGCAATCTTAATAGATTAGAAAGCTAACAAAATGAATTTCAACAGGGAGAAATATAACATACTAAACTAAGGCAGAAAAAATGAAATGCACAGATATAGGATAGGGGACACCTGGCTTGACAACAGTACACATGAAAGGGATCTAGGAGTCCTAGTAAACTACAACTTGAACATGAATCAACAGTGTGATGTGGCAGCTAAAAAAGCAAATGTGATTCTTGTTGTTGTTGTTAACAGCCTTCCAGTCAATCCCAACTCATGGCAACCCTGTCGATGAAACATCTCCAAGACACCCTATCTTCAACTGCTCTGCTTAGGTCATTCCTTCAAATCAGCCACCAAGAAGGCCATCTCTTCTGTTCCCACCAGGTGTACCTGTGATGGTTATGGGACAGAGACATGGGCCTCCCCAGAAGATCTCAAAACACGAGTCTAAGCATATGGGAGAATACAGGCCTCCACATAACCCAGACCTGAGCTGCATAGAGCTTTAAAGGTGATAACTAGCCCTTTAAACCGTGCACTATACCATCATTCTGCATCTAATGGGAAATTAAAATAACTGCACATGGGTAGAGTCTCAGATCTCTATGTGGCCAAAACTGCCATCCAGGCAACCAGCCCGTCAACAACTGAATCCTCATCCAGCAAATTCCTCTTGGACCAGTCTCATTGTACTGAGGCTTCCAATCTAGCTATTTGCTAGCTATCAGTGAGTCTCGTAACTGGAGGATCACTATATCAATAATTCCTTGCACGGTTCTCATTTTTGGCATCTGTCTTCCACTTAAATCTCTTTGATTTTCCCCTCCCCATTCCCAGAGCCTGACATCCATTAAATTCTCAGCCTTCTAACCAGCACCATTTGTCCAAAGCTTACAGATGCCGACCCACGCTTTATCCAGTCCAGTCAGTCCATCAATAAACTTGAGTGTTGAGTTTGCCTGCTTTGTTGCTTTTCATAGAGGGATTACTGTAATGTATAGAGCTGCATGGGCTGGCATCAGCCTTTTTTCTTTTTTTCTTTTTAGCACTTGAAAAACATGAACTGCTGCATCCTAGGCTACTGCCTAGCAAAAATCCATGTCTGATGGCAGTCTTTAGAGAGAAATGGATATGGTCTTTCCATGTGTTCAGCTTCAGACTGGTCAAGCCAACATTCTTGGTTACAAGTTGATTGCTCAGTCATCTTTCAGCCAAGAATTTTGGCTTAACCAGTCTGAAATTAGTGGACTTTCATGGAGTCTAGTGTCTAGTGTACTTTTATGGAGAAGGGCACATTAGTTGCAGATAAATTTGTTGTTAGTTATTGTGTGCCTACAAGTTTTTTCCAACCTATGATGACCCCAAGGCAAACCTATTACAGTGGGACCCCGGGTTACGAATGTAATTCGTTCCGCGGCGCCGTTCGTAACCCGAAAAATTTTGCTAGCCGAAAAAGCCATAGCCGCTAGCGCTGAAAGCCGTGATTCCGTGTGAAAAAGCGCCGAAAAGCACCAAAAAATTTTTCGTAAGCCGAAAAAAAAAACGTAACCCGAAACAGTTTTTTCCTATTTATTTTTTTCGTATCCCGGAAATTTCGTAACGCGGTGATTTCGTATCCCGGGGTACCACTGTACATGGTTTTCTTGGCAAGATTTGTTCAGAGGGGAGTTGCCTTTGCCTTCCTCTGAAGCTGAGAGAGTGTGGCTTGCCCAAACTCACCCAGCTGCTTTCCATGCCCAACTGAGGATTCAAACCTTGTTCTCCAGAGTTATAGTTCAGTGCTCAAGTCACTACACCACACTGGCTCTCTGCAAATAAACAGAGATATCAAAATCTACTTTAAACAATCTTTCTGTGGGAGAAGGTGTCTTCCATGCTTCATGAAAAGGTATCTTCATAAAAATAGTAATATTGCAAAGCCAATAGTGGATGTGGCCAGAGCCAATACTACCCTTTCATAAATCACTCTTCTCACAAGGTTGAACATTTTCAGAGGACCACTTAAACCAAGGCCCATCTTTGGCCCTACAACTGCAGGTTGCCCATCCCTGTTGCACTCTGCCCAAAAATAAATGGCTCACCTTGTTCTTCAGTAATCAGATGCAATACAAAGACATCTGAGAAGGAAGCAGACTTGAGAGGCCACAACTCAGGGGAAGAGTGTGTATTTTGAATGTTCAGAGTTATTCTTTATTTATTTATTTAGTGCTGTAGATTTGCACAGCTCTGTACATAAAAACAATAAATATATAAGAGTAAACCTGCCTCTGGCCTACAATCTAAGAGTTCCAGGTTAAATCTCTAGTACTGTTAATAAAAGGAGTTTTTATTATTAAAAAATGGTAGATTGACTGTTTGTCTCTCAGAGGCTGCAAAATTAATGCAGTTTGACACCACTTTAACTGATATGGCTCCATCTGATGGAACCCTGAGATTTGCCATTTGTTGTGGCACCAGAACTCTGTGATAGAGAAGGCTAAATATCTCAAAAAACCTGCAAATCCCATAGCATTGATCCCTGGTGGCTAAAGCAGTGTCAAACTGAATTAATTTTGCAATATAGGTACAGTCTCTAGAGCAGATAATAGAGAGTCAGCTGGACCAATGGTTGGATAAGGGAACTCTACAAAAGCAGGTTCAAAACAAAGGATCAGATTTGCCATTAGACTCCAATGCGTCAAAGAGACTTTTCTATCCAACTCTTGCAAGGCTCCCAAAAACAAGAGAGAATGCTTAATTCTACAGCCCCATTGTTTCCTGCTCAGCATTGTGCAATGACCTCATTCAACAAACTGTCACTACATTCTCCCTCTCTCTTTGCTGCTCTGTGTAAGTAATTTGTTTTCCTGCGATATCAGAAATGCAGAGCGAGAGAAATTAAGTCAAAACAAAAGGAATTCCAGACAATTGAAAATCCCCTTATTTGAGTCTAAGGGGTACAAAAAATGTCCTCAGTTCTGTTTTATTTGTCATCTAAATGCAGACAGGAAGAAAAATATAAATATGGAATACAACCGCTGGCACTTGTATTTTTGTTCTTCTATTTATATACCCTTAAGGTGCATACAGGGTTGTATCAATGCTTTGGATAAGTTTAATAATAAAGAAGGGAGGAGAGGATTCCTCTTTTATTACTTCCTGCATGTGGGCCATTTGTGTGTGTGTGTGTGTGTGTCCCTTTAAAACAACTCTATTAGCACTGAGCAAGCCACCCTAAGCAGCGTCTGACATGTACAAACTGTTGCCTCCAGGTTGCCCCGTTTGTCTGATTTTTCTGCAGTGTGAAGGTTGACTCGAGTCATTTTGCACCCAATTACTTTGCAGTAAATTCGTCGGATGATTCTTGTCGTGCAGTATTGATCCGACGTGTCACCTTGAACTTGTTTATTGACACATCAAATTCCAAAGGCAGACCCGTCTCAATTTACCACTTCCCAATTATGGTATTTATATGATGTCACCGAAGCGTCTTTGCCCATGTTCAGATGGGGGCTATTTTTCTCCCCCCTTCTAGCCCTCTTTTCTTCCACCATTCCACCCCACACACCACCAATCACCCAAAAGGTGCTTGCCATTTTTCTCTGACCTTTCCCGAGACAGATGGCAGCCCATAAAACACATCATTAACACACATGTCATTTTTACCTCGCTTGGTTTGCAAGGAGTATTTTGCTCAACAGAACATTTTTCAGTTCCTTCCTTGACTGTGGCCTTCCTCAGTGGCCCTTTCTGGCCAAAGACACACAGAATGAACACTTAGGTGTCAGTATTCTACACCAACTACTTTGTTAAGTATAGAATTTAAAGATATAGCCATGTTAATTAGGAAAATCAGTATGTAGAGAGATCTTGTAGCACCTTTGAGACTAACTGAAATAAAGAAGTTAGCAGCATGAGCTTTCACAGACTTCCTCAAATGCATCTGAGGAAGTAGACTGAAGTCTACGGAAGCTCATGCTGCCAATTTCTTTCTTTCAGTTTGTCTCAAAGGTGCTACAAGATCTCTCTATTTTGTTAATAATAATAAATATAATAATAAATCTTTATTTTTATACCGCTTTTCCTTGGAGATCAAAGCAGTTCACAGGCGAATACAGATGTAAACACATCATATTACAGCATAATATACAATAAAAACATTCCACTAAAAACCTCGTATAAAAACATCCTATAAAAACATATTAAAAACTCACAATCTCACATCTTACAATCTCATAATTACAAATTAACATCACAGATACTCATAACTTTGGAGTATAGTAGGGTAAGAGGATAATTATCTCTATGAAGGATCGGGGGATATGCCAAGCGGAATAGGTGAGTCTTCAATGCTTTCTTAAAGGCTTCCAAGGAAGAACTGAGACGAATCTCCTCAGTATCCTTAGCAAATGCTTAATGATTGCCACTATCATTGAGGATACTTAATGATTGTTTCAATATTGTCAACATTGTGACTAAGACTGCATCTGCACCTCAGGAATAATACAGTTTGACACCGCCCTACCTGCCATAGCTCAAGGGTGGATCTGATCCTGGTTAAGAATGTAGCAGGTAGAGAAAGGGACTTAAGCCCTTCTCAACCTGCTATGGTCCTGCCAAAAATAATTTATTTTAGGCTGCTGTTTGCATCAGGAGCAGAGCTCCCACTGGCACTCAGTCATTCTTAACCTGCATCTCCTGCCATTGCTGTTGTTTTCTTTTTGAACCACAACACATTATACGTATGCACACATGCATTGACTCTCAAGTCTTGTTTGGCTCTGCTGGGGCTGAATCCTGACATTGGAAGCAAAATCTGTGGTTCGTTCTGTAGCTCAGGCCCAGCCTTTCTGTTAGCCAAGAGACTACTGTAAATAAGAAAGAAAAACCCTCAAATTAAGAGCATTAATGTATGCAAATGAGGAGCGGCTATTTCACCTCCACATTTCCCCCAAAGAAGCAAAGCAGTAAGCATTTCATTGGGTTATCTTGTTTGAACCTTCTTGGTGCTCCAGGCAATGTTAAAGACAAATAGAAGAAATCTGTACTTGTCTGGTAGATAACTTATCACTTCTGTCAGCTTCCAGTTGCTGAAATGTACTTGGGAAACAATTGCTGGGGGAGAAGGGGTGTTTTAGAGTGAGAAAGGAAAGGGAAAACAAATCACCCCTATTTCCCCCTTGTTTTTGAACATTTTATCTATGACATTCAGAGGAGTGAAATTCAGAACCTTTTTTAGTCTGAGGTTCTCCAGTGCTACCACGTAATACTTCTTTCTGTCTTCAAAAAGATCCTTTTACTCTAGAAAAACCATCTTCCTTGTTTCAAAATATCCTCACTTCAAGTCTTGAACCTCCAGTAACCCTCCCAAAGTAGTCTCCAAACAGCAAATTTTTAAAGCCTGCAAGGGTGAAATCTCCCATTTGTTTTGGGGGCCCAGACTAATCTTCCATAGAATCTATTTCAAGCTACAGTTCAAACTTTTCAGGAGTTACCCAAGATACAGCAACTTGGAGAGGCAATTTCAACATTTCATTTAAAAACCCAAAGCAATTTCATTGTTCCTTTTGACACTGGAGCCACTGCTTTGGTGTGAAAGGCACAAAAAAGTGTATTGTTGTTGTTGTCTGCCTTCAAGTTGTTTCTGACTTAAGGTGACCTTAAGGCAAACCTATCATGGGTTTTTTTGGCAAGATTTGTTCAGAGGAGGTTTACCATTGCCTACCCCTAAGGGTTTCATGGCAGAGCTGGAAATCGAACCCTTGTCTCCAGAGTCATAGTCCAACACTCAAAACACTACACCATGCTGGCTTTCATGGGGGGGAAAAGAAATCCTTTCTTTTTAGTATCACAATGAAAGCCTAGCAAAACCATATCTAAAAAAGAATGAAATGAGTGGGTATAATGCAAAACATTTCCTAGTAATTTTACTTCTAGCACATAGTTAAATGCTGGGAATGGGATTCCTGCCTCGCCCTCACCCCCCTAAGTTTTATATGATTTGCTTATCTGCCCTAAGGCTTTATTTTAAACAATAACAACAATGGAGAGGCAAAAATGGCATAATCCTATTAGTGGCCTATGCATGTGTATAGTCAATGAGAAGTCTACATTCCTTTCCCAAGGGGAGTTGTATGTGTGTGTGAAGTCAAAGGCTTCATGGCCGGCATCCATAGTTTTTTGTGGGTTTTTCAGGCTATGTGGCCATGTTCTAGAAGAGTTTATTCCTGATGTTTCGCTAGTATCTGTGGCTGGCATCTTCAGAGAAAATGCCAGCCACAGATGCTGGTGAAACGTCAGGAATAAACTCTTCTAGAACATGGCCACATAGCCCAAAAAAAGCACAAAAAACTATGTATGTGTGTGTTTTTCTCTATTTTACCCAAAGAAAATTAACTAGTCTGCTCAGTTTTCCATATTAAAAATCCTAAGATTCCAATACTTAAGAGTGATTAAGTGGAGTGTTGATGCTAAATCTACCTGTTTGGATGTTGATCACAAGTCGGGAGACCAGGAAACCAGAAGGTGATGAGAGAGACCTTCAAACAGATACAGATTAGCTGTTAAACAACAATGAAACCTCAATCATTAAAAAGGTAGGGATGAGAAAACACATCTGTTTCAGTAAAAGGGAAGAGCACTGAGGTTGTTCATATTGGAAAGCAAAGGGGTGATTCTTAGCAAGTGAAGTAGAAATAGCTTTCAGAAATAATAATCCTAAAATATCATGAGACATTTAGTTTTTAGTGTCTGTATCAAAACCTTCCAAACAAAGGTAGACATTGCATTGCTCTCTGATCAAAAGAAAGCAATTAGCTTTGCGTATGCTAATTATTAGATTTTCTTTCTTTCTTTCTTTCTTTCTCTTCCAGCTCTGGCTCCTGACCAGTTTAATTTGCTAGGGACAATATTTCTATAGAAAAGAATGACTCTTTTCAAAAGTGAGGGACAATCAGCAGCAAAACTTAGCTACTGGCACTCGTAAAGGAAGAGAAAATAAGAAAAGGAAGCTGACAATAGGTTTGATTAGTCTCAGGGATAAATTATTCAGAAGTTGCATCAGAACTGGAGGGCACAGGCTAAGACTGAAATTGGCACCAAGGTTAATTGGTATCTAAGGCTTGCCTCTAGTTAGCCGATATTGTTAAGTAGAACGGATACTATTTTTGGCAAAGTGTAAGCCCTAAAAAGGTTTTTTGAAAAAAATCAAAACTAAAAACATAGGGACAAAGATAAGAACTCCATGTCCTTTAAGCAGATGGAGATCATGGAACTGATGATCTAGCCCCAGCTTACACCAGGAGGGAAAATCCTGTTGTGTCTGATCGACTTGAAAAATGACCCCACTCCACCCCGTCTTGTCCATTTTAAAACCTTATGGATGCTATTTAAACCTGACATGTCATAAATCCAATAGCTACAAACAGGGTAACATTTGTTTTCTGTCCATTCTTATTTGGCTGCCAGGAAAGCATTGCAATGCCATGAGCAAAATGATGGTCATTCAGCCCTCCTACCTCACCCGCTCTACCATATATACATATATTCACACAGACACACACACAAACATATATATTATTAAAGGAATATCCAGCACTGTTTTCTGAAATTTTTCTGGGAACAAACCACAAAGGCAGGTTGCACAGTCTCCCAATGTCCATGTAACTGATGCAAGGGTATAGCTACAATGGGGCTGGGGGGAAATCAAAGTATTACCCACCAATGAGGATTCTGGCATACACAACCAAATTAAATTTTCCTTGAGACCTCAAATTTCTAGAATTGCAGAGAGTAAGACACACCTGGAATGCTTCTACTTGCTGTGTTCACCTTCCCTGGGTAACTTTGCCTGCCCCTTTTCTTTGGATTTGTTGTTGTTGTCATGCGCCTTCAAGTCATTTTGGAAGACCCTAAGGTGAACCTATCATGGGGTTTTCATGGTAAGCTTCTTCGGAGGGGGTTTGCCATTGCCATCCTCTAAGACTGAGAGTGTGTGACTTGCATTCACCCTGAGGGTTTGCCTGGGTTTTGAGCCCTGGTCTCCAAGTCATAGTGCAACACTCACACCACTACACCAGATTCCATTGGATGGATCTACAGCACTTAAAGCGGTGTCAAACATTATTTTTACAGTGTAGATGCACCCTAGGGAGCAGCTATATAGTCTAACCCTTGTAACAATTTCACCCTTTATATGTCTTCTGTGTGTCGCAAGCATGCAGACCTCTTTATCATCACAGTCATCCATGGAAAATAAGATTCTTCCACGGATATTTGTCTGTCTAGATAAAGAAATATAGTTTGAGATTAGAGGTTCTCTCTTCTTCTCTCTTATCAGCATTTTATGGGTATCTACCAGCCTTCAGCAGCATAGGTTCACTGGAGGCTATTGTAAATAGACTGATCTTTGATTCTCAAAAGCTGGTTTTATACTACATTCTGCCTCTGTCTGCCCTATCAGAGATGGATTTCACTAGTCCTCAGTAATGTAAATGAAGGTTCACTCTATTCCTACCATGGAAAGGATTGTGCTGTGCATATCTGACATATAGGTCTTAAGAGCTGAGAAGCCTCCCAGGAAAAAAAACATGGCAGCTTTTGCCTAACTAGTTTATCACACAGGGGAAATCTCATGCAGAAATGAAGGTTTAAATCAGAAAAAAATCCACAAAACCGGGTTGATTTTCACATGACATGGTTGTTAAAGTAATATTAACCCAAAAGAAAGTAGATGAAAAGTAGACAAAAACCGCTCCCTTTTACTTTTGGAAAAACCCGAAGGTAAAAAGGAGTGGCTTTTGTCTGCTTTCTGTTCGGATTAACACCAGTTTAACAACGATATGTGTGAAAATCAACCCACTTTTGCAGTTTTTTCCAGTTTTTAAATCCCAATTCTGCCAGCACTAAAAGGCCATTCTTTTTAGTGCTGGCAAAGCACCAGATCGAGGCCACAGCATGTGGTTGCCACAGCCCCAAACTAGTGAGGAAAGGGACTGTGGGATGCCCCTCCAAAGGGGCAGTCTGTTTTGCCCCTAACTGAAAGAAAGAAGTTGGCAGCATGAGCTTTCGTAGATTTCAATCTACTTCCCTAGATGCATTTGGACTTAGAACAGATAGTATTGCTAAACTCTTTTTTCCTAAGGCACTGGCAAGCCATATCATTATGGCAATAATTATGGCTTAATTATTATCAAATCAGGACGGCCACTCCGCATTCTGGCCAGGCCTCCACTGCATGCCAGAAGTCTAGATATACAATATACTTCCTCTTCATTTTGCTGTCCTGGGTTCCAGCTGGGTTCACATGTCAAGCAGGATCAGGCCTCTCGTACTTACTTTTCATTACCCTTAAAATCAGTAACTGGATATTGAATTCTGTTGAAGGAACTATCAAGATTAATTGACTTGAGTGGTACATATTGATCTAGAAGAGGCCAATTTATTACCAAGGGATGATCAATCTGTATGTTTACTGGAAACAAAGTACAGGAGCCAGATTGACTGAGCCTTTGCACTGGTATAAACTGGTACAGGACCTCTAGCCAACACTTTCTGGCCTAGCCCAGCCTCCTTTGTCTTGTTGCCCTCCAAGCCTTTTCAGCTACATCAGTAACCTGGAAGATGGAAAAGGTTGGTCTATCTGATTTGGTCTACCAGGCTCTTAGAAACTTGACATCTGACAGCAAGTACTATTGTGGGGATTTGGTTTAGGGGTTTTAAAATGATAACCTTACCCCTCCAAACAAGGATTCTGACCCCTAAATGAAATTTTATTTGATTTCCTAGAGCTTGCTCACACCTAGAACTCTTATATTTGTTGTATTTGCATTGCCTACACCTTTTCTTTGAATTTCTAAATACTAAATGCTGTATTACTAAATGCTCAAGCACTGTTTTAAGTTTTAAGCACTGAAATGCTAGAAAATTGGGGAAGAAGGAAACTGTTATACTCTTTTTTGTGGATCAATGCCTTCATTCCACCACCACACCTCACTATAACCCCATACCGTTATTGCCTGGAGTGATCTCCCACCTGATCTCTTTTTTATGAAAACATTATAATGTTGACTATGAAGTGAGCATCATTTGCCATGTGAAGTGGCTTGTGTGTCTAGGTTTTGGTTCTCCATGGCATTTTAGCTTACAGGAAGAGTACATTGTAGATACCCATGAACACTCACCACCCAACAGCAGGCAAGCGTTATTGCATTCATTCCCTGCTTGCAGTTTTCCTACAGCAGGGACAAATCTTCCAACTGTTCCAATTTGGCAGGAATAGTTCCAATTCATTCTCTCTCATTCCACTTTTTCAGCTGCTTTTAAAACATCCCAGATTCTCTCTTCTTGCCACTTTCCCCCTTTGCTCTTCAATTGCCGTAAACTGAGTTAAAAGCATAAAAGTAGTTAGCATTTAATTATTTCAGCAGGGGAAAAGAAAAGAAGGGGCCAAAGTTTTGTGTTTCCCTGTAGGCTCAGGCAAAAGCAAACTGTAGCAGCCCCTTCTAGCTTGTGTGCTCTTCCTCAATAGTTTTTGCCACCTCAACCAAACCCTGATGTTGTTTGGCCACCTGTGTCCCAATTTTCATCTGTGAAGAGCTAGAAGGTATGGCAGGGGTGGACAACTCCTTGTGGTCTAGATGGGACATACCCATTGAGGGTTCATCTGGATGGGACATACCCATCCCATATTGGACCTTGGGCAGCTAATGAGAAAACTCCCAGAAGAGTTTTTTGTAATCAGAAAGGACACTTTTGCTTTTCTGTCTGCCTCTTGGCCTTTCTAGGTAGTTTGTTATTCAGATTTCCTACATTTTTAACACTCACACAAAGTGTTTTAGGTCCAGAAAGAGACTTTTTTCAAATCAAGAAGTGACTAGAAGTCAGTTTCCATTTTTCCCCTAACCAGGATGTCACTTCCAGTTCTATGATGGAAAGCTCTTATGAATCCAATACACCTGAGACCCTGAAGAACAAAACAAAGGAAAATATAGTTTGGTCACCCTTACAGTTTTAAGAAGATTTTGGAAGGGGGTGCTATTGGCCATTTAGGCACCAAAAACATTTGTAAATGGAGGCTGCAGAAATTATTTTGGGTGCCATCTGTGGCATCACTAAGAAGGGTACAAGGAGTGCAGGTGACATCCTGAGAGGCTTGACACCACTGATCCCCAAATGTCTGCCATTTGGCAGAAACAGCCTGTGGTGTCCACCTGCATCCCTTGAAAATGCTGGAGATGGTGTGAGTAAACCAAGGCTCAAGGGGAGAAGAAAGGAGAGGCCTCTGTTATTTTAAATTTTAATTTTAAAATTTAATTTTAAAATTTAATTTAAAAAATATATTTCAAATTTTTCTCTAAAAATCATATCTTACCAAATTTTCACTTTAACTACATGAAACTATGCACGTGTAAATATATTTAGGATGTGCATATGATATTGTAATTTTAAAATATAATTTTAATTTTGCTACTTGTTTATGTCACAACTATTGGCATTATATTCTGTGATATACAGGAATTACGGTTTATGATTAACAGTAGTACAAAAAAAACATTATTAAGAATTCTGAATGGTGTGGTATGGGCGGGGTGACGCCATGAGTTACTGCAACAGGTGATGCCAACCCTAGGGATGCCACTGGGTGCTGAGTTGTAGTATGGCACAGGGTTGGGGGCACAGGTTGAGCAAGGTTTCAATAAAGGACTGTCAATCTAAAATATATTCTCTACACTCCTGTGGGAAAGCCGTAAAGAGCAAAACATGACACACAACACTCTTTGACATTTCAGTAAGATCAGCTCTTACTCAAAATACAAGAGTCCTGGGAGGGCACAAACAATTAATATTCAATGGGAAAATTTTATTAGCCCAATTGAACATAGCAAAAGGGCTTGGGCAGCTTAAAGTGGGGATCAAGCCTGTGTTATACTGGTTCCCACAATAGAAGACCAGAGTGCAAGCTTCCAATTAGTTTTATTTATTACTCCCAAGAAAGTTACCATTCACACAAAGACACTCTGGACATTATCAGACAAGAGAAATTGGAAGTATAATCCAATGGCAATCCGAACGCAATCATGGGGTTTAATGTTATTGCGTGATAGACTACCACACGCAATTTCGAGCAATGGGAAGTCATTCCAAATGCAATCATGGGGTTTCATGTTATTGCGTGAGAGGTGATCATACGCAATTTTGGGCAATGGAAAGCTATTTTTGGGCAATGGGAAGCCAGTTTGAACACAATTCGAATTCACGTAAATTTGCTGAACTAGCAAATTCACATGAATGCGTTCTGGCCCCACTTTCTTTTCATTCAAAATTAAGAAAAATTCCTCCCGTGTGATAAACTCCTCTCTCATGCACACATCCAACAACTAATGCTGTAGAAGGCAGTAGCAGACAGAGAATTTGAGGGGATGCAGAGGGCAACATCATACACGACTCAACACGTCTCTAACCAGCTTCAAAGCCAAGTTAAAGACCGTATTGTTTAGGGAAGCGTTCCCAGGGAGTCTGTGATTGTGTCCTGGTTGTTCAGACGCTTGACTCAGTAGTGGATATTGCTGTTTTAACTTGTCTTATATGATGTCTTTAATTTGTTGCTTTAACTTTTAGATTGTACACCATAGGCAAGCTTTTATATTCTTGATTTTACTTGGTTTTGTACAGCGCCGTGTAGATTTATGGCACTTTATAAATAAAGTTAATAATAATAATAATAATAACATACCAATTCCAGAAGTGGAGTTCCAGTTGGGAAGACACCAGCTAGTGAAGTGGCTCAGCAAGCTCCCTGGGGATTATGGCATGGCCAGCAAGCTGAGGAGTCGAGTAAAAAAATGACAAAATGGTTTGTCTGATCTCAAGCATGACCAAATTGAGGATGCCCAAGCAGGCATATTTATAGTGCAAAACTATAAAGGGAAGAATTCAGGACTAAAATTGAGTTTCCAGGAGAGAAGAATGGGAATGGAAGTTGAGAACAGCTGGACAATGAGAGCAAATGTCTCTGGACAAAGGAATATAGCTTTCAGAGGGAAGTACTCTTGTCTTTCTGTTTGCTTGTAAACACAAGGTTTATCACCCACAATCGCTTCCATTGGTGAAAGGATTATGCAGATTCTGATCTTGGTCAATCTATACTTGGCTACATGTTCTTGCATATGCCCCATGCTGAGCTTCCCAGATCCCCAAATATGGTCCTGGATCTCCTTATATGGCTGTTTTCCCACCCTAGGATGCCATTGTGACTATGTGCCTCAAACATCCTTTTTAATATCAACTTAATATCAGAAAAGAGGACTGGCTCTTGGGGTAACACAACACCAGAGCCAGCCTGGGCATAAATGATTAGAAAGAATGGAGGAATATTAATTATGGACAGAGATCCTAAATTAGGATCACAAGGTGTAAATCTTCCCCCATGTGGGATTTGTTGAAATGTTTTGGGTGATGTCTCTTGCCTGTGGTCCCGGTCTGGTGCCAATTGGATGCAGATGCAGGTTCCTCTGGAACTCAGGATCAAAGCAAACTCCAAAACAGGCTTTGCAGCTTGCTGGAACAATGCTTAGTGAAACAGCTCCTTAACTAAAGAAACAAATTCCAGCAGGTTCACTCTTAAAGAGGGCTTTTATTGTCTTGTTACTATATATATGAGTTAATAGCTATAACTGTACAACATGTCTTACTCTCTCAGTCTCCATTCTCCCAGAATCCACTAGAACAGTCTTTGTTCTCATAACATTCCCATGCTGTGATCACTTAGTCCAGCCTCCTTCCCACAAGTTGCCATGCAACATAAGAACCAATCATAGTACAGACAGAACACATATCATGTTTACATTTTGTCTTGTTCCGTTGACCTTGGACATTCTGTCTGCGACCTACGTTTTTGGCCTTCAGCTGTAACCAGTTTTAAACTTTAGCAACCATTGTCACATCTGAACATTTTCAACACAAATATACACTAACAGGATTATGTATCCTTTGTGCTACACACTACTTGTATTGAAAGACACTGTTGTGCAACTGCATACACATCCAGCTGCATCTCCCTGAGCCCTGGATTATTATTTGGTCTTGATTTTTGAGTACACATCTGGAGCAACACCTGGAAAGCAGATGTCCAGTTGCCAAAGAAAACCATGAATTTCAACAGCACCCAAACTATCTCTGCTTTGCAACCCCCATTTTAATGAGAAGATACATTTAGAGTTCTAATAGAGTTATTTACCATTTATTTCATGGGATCCACCACAAACCAGTCAGTATATACTTGTTTGCATTCTGTTTCTGATTTATTAGCACAGTTGCAGACCTCAGTTGCTCCAGAATAAGGAGCAAAGAATAAAAGAAACAGCTCTGATCCAGCTGCAAATCAGCTCAATGTCATAATGGGGATGGTCTTTGGACACATCCAATGGCATGATATCATTGACAAAATCATGATGATCAAAATGTGTACCATTGCAAAAGCCAGGCAAGGGATGATGGAGAGAGGACAGTTTATATATGACAGCCCCCCCCCCCCCCCCCCCCCCCCCCGAATTAGTTGTTGGGGGCTTTTAATCCTACATGGCTAGGCCAGACCTTATGATTTACCTTAGATTTAGTTGGGCCTTGAATTATCAGCACTCCTGTTCTGAGCATGTGAATCTGTCATACATTCCTCCATTCACAAAAAGTGCTGATTCTGATCCTCAAAATAGGTTTGGTGCTTTGGATAGCTACTTTAATGTTTGGACTAAAACTCAGGGGGACAATTCATTGCCACACAGACACAGAAGCCACCAACTGTCACTTGATTCCACTCCTGTTTTGCCTGAATTTTACTATCATAGCTGAATGTATATATGGGCCCTTCTCAATGTCTCCAGATAGCCATCCCATGCCATTGATAACTGCCCAGTTTTTCTTTTCAAGAATCAAAATCCCTCAGTATCCTCTTATTGACTCCCCACCATTGAGGAAGTCCTAGATACTCTTACAGACACTAAAGCTAAAGAAAGCCATTAAGATCTACTCCATCCCTCTCATGTTGCAGCCTCTTAATTGCTACAGAGCGCTGTCCAAAACTCATTTGGAAGAATGATCATATGTCCGATAATGTACATGCTGGAATAATAAAGGCAATATAATAAAAAAAACCACACAAAACTAAAGATGAATCAGCAAAGTGGGTTACTATTTTGGGCGTGTGGTTGTCTTTTCAGATCCTTATGCTGAAGAATGTTGGCCATTTCCATTCAAAATGTCTCAGAATGGAACTGAAATCAATGCCACACAACCGGCTACCTGAACCGACAATATATATTTCCTAAGACAAAGGGTTTTTCACTTTGGGGAAGAGAATCAATAGATCTTCTCTAAACGTCCTTATAGAATATCAGCAGTTGCTAGTGCTGAGATTAGTTTCTTCCTTAAAATTCGCCATTGCACGTGTTCTCCAGATTTTCCCCAAATGTCCAGATATTTGCCAAATATTCAATATTTGTGTTTGGCTGAGATCTTATAAGTTTGGTTTTGATATCTGAGGCTTGACCATATTGATAATGCCATTATAAGTTGGGGAGGCTGGGGAGGGGTGAATGCATATTATAAATTTTGCTTCAACTTGAGATGTATATAAATTGGTTTACTGAAAAAGAATTATTTTTATCATCATCATCATCATCATATAATCTGGTTTATTCGAAAAATAGAAGGTTTATGCCACCTTCTACTTACACACATTCTAAGTGCAGCCACAATTACTGATCTGAATTAGGACTCTATCACCAAGCTAGTAAGGTACCACAATCATGTTTGTCTCAAAAACACAAACATACTGCATTGGGTACCATCATTATTGAACAGCTCTTCCAAACTACCATGATGCTGCTTCTGTCCCAGCCTTGGTCCTCCACACATCAATCTCCAAAGTCCTGTCTCCCTGCCCTATGCCCATCCCAGCATGTCTTGTGGTCTGTATTTATTTATTGGTTTTAGTGCAATTGCATGATCATGGTAATCCATTAAGTAAAATAAATAAAGAAAAGAAATGGGGGAGGAGGGGGAGAAAAGAAAAACACCCTTCTTGGAATCAAGAGGGGGGAAGAGGGGGAGAGGAGCATAATAATTTATACTGATTTGCAATACATGACAGCCTGCATATTGGAACTGCCTCAGAGAAACTTATCACAGGTGCATCAGCTGTAGTACAGCAGTGCAACTGGGAGGCAGTGGCATCAATAGAAGTGTGCAGGGGGTGCACACTGCACCAGGTGATGCCTCAGAGGAGGGCTGACACCCCATTGGGCCCTACGCCTGGCTATTCTGCTGCCATGGCTCTCTCCCACAAGAGAGCCAAGGCACTGGAGAAGGGGGAGCAAGTGTGCACATGTGCGCATGGCTCTGCTTCCATGGTTCACCTGGGCAAAGGAACCAAAGCACTGCAGAAGGAGTGGCAGCATATGCTTCTTCTGTTCCCTCCCATTGTCTTACTTGAAAAGCCACCCACCAGCCCCCACCAGCCCTGAGTTGGCCTCTGGGCAGGTGGCACAAGTGGGGCAGGTGAGTGAGACAATGGGAGGGAAGGGGAGGGAAGATGACCATTGGAGATTATCACACTGGGTAAAGGATGAAATGCTCCCATCCTTACCCTGCCCTTATGACATAATCACGCAAAGATTTTCAGATGACGTCTGTCATTATCTCGTCCTGAAGTTGTCCTTATCATGTGATTGCAATAAGATTTTCAGACGGCGTTGTGCTTATGCCGTCCTTCCCCCATCACTGAAATGGCATAGCCCGTCACTTTGTATTAATGGAAAATCCTGTTAATACGATGACGGGTGCCACTGATGGGAAAAGGATGGGATAAACACAGGATGGGGTAAGGATATGAGCGATTCCTCTTTACCCCATGTGATAATCTTCATTGTCACCCCCCAATCTCCTTCCAGATAGCTGCACCGGATAACATGAATGGTACAGACACCACTGTTGGGAGGCATTGGCAGATTTTGCCCATCAGTGAGAAGGAGCGCTCCAGCAACAGATGGACTACAGAGCAGCTACTGGACAGACACAGTGTAGTGTGATAAGGTATAGCCATAGATCCTGCTCTAATTCCACTTTTCAAGACTTGTGTGATAGTCCTTAGCAGTAATCCTGTACAACTATCTGAAAATAAATAGATCTTGAAAGCTGCTTGTATTGCCAAATTGATCAACCTCAGTGAAACTGGGAAATTAAGAACACCAGAGAGCAATCAGGCTTGATACTGATTTATTGGTATTTGGAAATAAAATTATAATGGCTGGCATTCTGCTTTGGATATACATCCTCATTAATGGCCTTGTTGTGTGTGCCTAAAATTGAATTGAGCAGTTTCACAGTGTCCATATTCACCAGGGACTGCTGTGACATTTAAAGGTATAGGCATCAGTTGTTCAATGGTAGCCAGTGGAGTGACTGATGCATTATGTCCAGTGTGCAGTTGGCACTGATGCACATTGGGGGACACCTCAATGAGTATCAGGTTACTCCTTGATGCATATTGAAGCACTGGCTAGGAATATACAGACCCTGTCCAATGTGCATCAGAAATGTCCAAAGCACATCAGAACTGCCTGATGTGCACTGTAATGCTTCTATCAATGTTTGGATGTTCAAATTCAGAATTTACTAACCATGTTTCATTGAGCTTCTGTTACTTTGTTATATTAAGTTTGTAAAATTATAAAACCTAGACTATGAAGAAGCATATTGATAAGCTGGAAAGTGTCCAGAGGAGGGCAACCTAAACAGTAAAGGTCTGGAAACCATGCCCTATGAGGAGTGGAGTAGGTTGCTAGGGATGAGAAGGTTCAGGGGGGGACATGATAGCCATGTTTAAATATTTGAAAGGCTACCATACTGAAGATGGAGCAAGTTTGTTTTCTGCTGCATGGACACGGAACAATGGGCTCAAACTACAGAAAAAGAGATTCATAGAATCATAGAGTTGGAAAAGACCACAAGGACAATCCAGTTCAACTCTCTGCCAGGCAAGAATACAAAATCAAAGCAATCTATACAGATGGCCATCCAACATCTGTTCAAAAACCACCAAAGAAGGAGACTCCACCACACTCCAAGGCAGCATATTCCACTGATGCTCTTATTATCAATAAGTTCTTCCTAATGTTCAATTGAAATCTCTTTTCCTGTAGATTCCACCTAAACATTAGGAAGAAGTTCCAAACGGTAACAGCTGTTTCATAGTGGAATATGGTGCCTTTGAGAGTGGTAGAGTCTCCTTCTTTGGAGATTTTTAAACAGAGGCTGGATGACCATCTGCTGGATTGCTATTTATCCTTATCTGTCAGAGAGCTCTGGTACCACAACAAACTTAAAATTCCAGAATTCCATAGGACAGAGCCATGACAGTTAAAGCACTGCCAAATTGCTTTGATTCTGCACTGTGGCAGCATCCCACTTTAATTGTCATGGTGCCAAATTGTGGAATCTTGGGATTTGTAGTTTGATGAGGTCTGTCTCTCAAAAAGTTCTGGTGCCTCACCAAACTATAAATCGCAGAAATCTCTAAGATAGAGTAATAGCAATTAAAGTGGTGTCAAACGTTTTTATTTCTGCAGTGTGGATATACTCTGAGAGATAGGAGTGGCACTTGAAGGCTACATAGTGATTTATAACAGAAAATAGATGGAATCCAAACTACTCAGCTTTGCCAGCTATGCACATGATAGCCGTATCCTGTTTATTCTAATAACTAGTTCCTGGCAAAATATTCCCTAATTTACACGTATCCTCTGCCCCATAAATCCACATAAAGCAGGTAATTTCACTGCCAGGTAGCTTCCTTCCTTTCTTAATTATAGTTTACTGGGAGAGAAGGTGTCATTAAAACCGCATTTGTCACTCCGTTGAGATAGCAGTACCAGGGTAGCTCTGATTATAATGAGAAAGCAACACACTACAGTTATTATGAGTGCCTGTGGCAGTCAAGCACCGAGTTTTTAATGGTACCAACTGTAACTTGAAGGATGTCATAGAAGGAGGCAGAAGGAGGAGGGAGGGGAGAAAACAGTTTCAGAAATATCCATGGTGAGAACAAATTACAGAGGAAGCAGAGTGCATTTTGCAATAGCACCATGTGAGCACAGAGGCTGGGATCCTACCAGAGGGGTCGGTCAGAGGCTATAGGGCCATATTAGTCCAACTAGGACCCTTGGAGTGCTTCATTCTTGCCACACATTTCACACACAGACACACACATATTTTGCCCCCAAATACCAGTGATGTAGACTCAAGTCAATTGACTCAGACTTAAGTCAGACTCAAGTCATTTCAGACTTAGCAAAAATGACACACTGACTTGACTTGACTTCAGACTTGTATATTTTTAGTGACTGATGTGCTGGTGCCTGCTGCTCACTTTGAGCAACAGGTAAGACCCACTCACAAAGTGCAAGGCACATTTCTCGGAAAGGAACAGCAAATGCATTAGGCAATGGACTTGAGATAAAGGATCCAACTAAAGCTTTTCCAAAGCTTTAGAAAGCTCCTCTGATGTGCAGTGAGGACAGTACACAAGTTCTTCCTAACGTTTAGGTGGAATTGCTTTTCCTGTAGTTTGCAAACATTACTCTGTGTCCTAGTCTCTGAAGCAGCAAAAAATAACCTTGTTACATCTTCTATGTGACATCCCTTCAGATATTTAAAGATACTTTTCATGTCACCTTTAAAACCTTCTCTTCTCCAAACTAAGCATACTCAGCTTTCTTGGTCATTCCTCATAAGACTGCATTTCCAGCCCTTTGATCATCTCAGTTATCTTTCTCTGGACACATTCCAGCTTGTCAATATCCTTCTTGAATTGTGGTGCCCAGAACTAATATAAATAAGAAACTGAAAGCACGTAGCCAAACAGCAAACCAAAAGGAGACAAGCTCCACTTGGTTACTTTATCTCTATGGTCCTGTAATTTAGAGAGTGTTTACAACTCCAATGATTTCTCCCAAAGGGTATGCATAACTTTGGCGCTTTACAGAGCGCCCAAAAAGGGCACTTTGCTGGCGCCCGTGTTTGCTGCGCCAGGGAACCACAGCAGACAAACCGCGCAGTTCCCCAGCACAGCAAAAAGAACCCGCAAAAAGCGGGTTCTTTTTGCGGTGCGGTTATGATGCCGCAAGGCGCCAATGGTGCACTTGTGGCGTCATTTCCACGCCGCAACGTGCAGACACTAAGCGTCCCCTACATCAAAATGGCAGCACCCATGTAGAATGGGTGCCGCCATTTTGTATGTGCTCGGCACGTACTAGGGTTAGGGTCGTCTGGAAAGGATGCTCCTTCCTAACCCTAGTACATGCCGAACCTGTACTTTTTGGTGGTGTGTAACCCACCTTTGTTAAAATTTATGAGAATAATTTTGGATCATAATCTGATGAGTGTTGTCTTATCTTTTTAAATATTTATCTTACTTATATTTATATTTGTTTTCAGCCCCTGAAGAAGGCCTAGTGTGGTTGAAATGCGTTGGGCTTTTTAAACACTATAAACACTGATTAAACAGTTGACCATCTTAGAGTACGTGGAACTTGACATCATTTCTGCTTCTGCTTTTAATGAAAATAAGGATGACTTTTTTTTTCAGGATTAGGTTTTTTGGTTGGCAGGGTCTTAAGGGAAAATAGCCTAAATGCACCCCTCCCAAGACAAAGTTTATGTTAGCCAAGGTCAGACAAGTTTGTGGCTGAAACAAAGTTTGCATACAGTGAACCACCAGAAAGCAAAGGTGTCACCCACCTGGACAATTTTTGGAATTCAGAGCATTTAGGATATCCAGATAAAGGATACTCAAGCTGTTCTATATCAGGGACTCAGTGCTAGAAGCTATTAGCTATGACTGCCCTGCAATAATTCTGTTTAGGGGTTAGCCATCCATTTCTTGTGGTTTTTCATAATACGTATTGAAAGATAACCCAGGAAGAAAAAAAAACCTAATAGCAGTTTAATTTCCCATCTAATAAAACAGATTTTATTTACATGATCTACCAGTCTGCACTACCATATTGAAACTGACAGACTGTCCAACTTGCTTTGGTCTCTAATTATTGAAATGAGACAAACATCTTTGTCAAGTGACATACTTTTTTCCCTTTTCTTTTGAGATTATACAAT